>NC_079904.1:19235412-19330243 GCF_024868665.1 Triplophysa rosa
GTACAGTCATGGTGGGTGTCACCACAACAGAGTTAATGTTGCGTAAATCATGCACCAACCTGTACTTGTTGGTGCCTGGTTTAGGCACTGGAAAAATTGGTGTGTTCCAATTGGACCTATAAGGGGTTATCACTCCCTTTTCAATCAGTCCGGAAACAGTGGTGGCTACACCTTCTTCTGCTTCTGGTTTGTTGCGGTACTGAGGGACCCAAATGGCTTTGGTGGTGTTTAACTTAAAGCTAACTGGTGGTATGTTGCAAAATCCTACATCAGTTGGTCCCTGGGACCATAAATTATCTGGCAATGTGTCAATCATATTTTCTGCTCCGTCAGCGTCTGTCTGTTCCCTACCATGGCATCTAGAGATCTGTTTGTGTGTCAACACCCCTGTGTCTTCTGTTTGGTCTAGCACCCAATATGCTTTTTGTGTGTCTGAATACAGGATACCCCAAGTTTCTGTGGGTTTCCAATCATTAGCTGCTAACAGCCTCTTAGTCATGTTGCCTAGCTCCCTAGCTTCATGTTTCGGATGTAATGCTACAGAGACGTGTGGTGCAGCTGTATCAGACATTTCATACCATATCATCTGCTCTTCTGTCAGTAAAATTGGTGCCACTACTCCCTCTTTTCCTATCATGAGGCCGGATCCCCTTAACACCCATTTACTGTCCTCTATTTCCTGGAACAGATCTTGGTATTGTGTGGTGTCATCCCTGTCATAAAACAATGTGCAATGTAAGGGGTCTATTGGTGGCAGAAAAATGTCTCTGTTTGTGATCCACTGACGATGTTCGTTATACCTTGATACAATACTATTAGGGGCTACACTGGAATCTAGCTCAACCCAATATATGTCAGCATCTTCTAACTCACCACATGTTGTTAACATCCACTGACTGTCTGTGGTGTGACCTGAAAGAGAACAATTTGTTTCTGTGCCATCAGGAAATGTCACTATCACTCCCTCGGGTGAACATAAAATGCTGGCTCCTAATTTGATTAATAGATCTCTGCCTAAAAGGGGGATGGGAGCATTGCAAGAGTACAGGAACGAGTGCGACAATGTCTGATTGGCGACCTTCACTCTCAACAGTTTGGTCATAGGCCATTTTTCTACCCCACCAGAGAACCCTATTACTCCCACTGTGCGATTTGTCAGATCGCTATTGTCAATTGTGCCCTTTGTTACAGTAGAGTATGTGGCCCCGGTATCTACCAGAGCCTTTAGTGGTTGATCACTTACCACTATTTCCATGAGAGGTTCAGCCATTCCTCTCACGGTGGTTCTCTGTAGGCCCCTTCAACATCCCTCCGCCCCACCCTCCGGGCCCCATGTTGGGTGCATAGGCGCCTGTAGGTTTGAGGGAAGTGTTGCCCCGGGTTGTATGGGGTCTGTGGTCCCCTGCCCTGACCACCGGCACCACCTCTTCGGGGACCCCATCCCCCCGCAGGTGGACCGTTACTCTGGCCTTGAGTCTGTGACTCAATTTGTGGACAATCTCTTACCCAATGTCCATGTTCACCACACTCGTAGCACTGCGTCCCACTCTCCCTCGTCCTCCCTGCCTACCTCTATTATTCCTCCAAGGGGTGTTCTGCCTATAATTCCTGGGCTGTCCCCACGGTGGTATCATTTGTCTTAGTTGAGGTGGTCCCACAAAGGGTGAACCACTATAATGGGGTCCTTCATATGGATCTTTGGGACGATTATGTTGGGGCATTTGTTTGGCTTTTTTAAGTGCACCTTCCCCTTTAGCCTTCTCTAATTGTAACTTCAACAATTGTGTTTTGACTCGTTCCAGCTCTTCCTCTTCCTTATTAGTCTTATCAACGGCTCTGTCCGTGTGGTGTACTAGATGTCTTTCCCATACCTCATTACTTGCTACTGGGATATCTGGGTTATTCTCCATGTTTGTTTTACTCCATTCTGGAGCTCCTGTCATTACTGCTGCTCTAAATATGTCTCGTGTCACGGGTTGTTTAAACTGTTTTCCTCCACCATTTGTTCCCATCTCAGCAGCACAACGGAAATAATAGGCTGCTCCAGTCTCACCTGGCTTAATGCGGAATTTTACATTTTGGTATACCGTTGGTGGTACAGGATATAACCGTCTAAGTGTCCGGCCAATCTCTGTGCTCACTCTTACAAATGGTGTCTCGTTTGCATCCATAGTGGTGCGAGCATCAACCTCCAAATTCTGCATTTGTGAGGCTGTCAGTATTTGTCCCAACAGGCATCTCAAGTCACCCAAAGCCAACTCGGTGCCATGGCAGAGCACAGTTAATTTACTCAGCCATCTGCTGCCTCCAGAGGTAATGGGTGGCAACTTACTTGCTATCGCTGTCATGTCACTATGCGACCATGGTTGGTAATGAAGATTCCCACCTGGTCTCTGCATCAATGGTGCTTGTATCTGTGGGGCCTGCAATTGATGGTATGGTGCCTGATTCAGGAAGTGTCCAGGTGGGAACAGGATTTTTTGCTGTTGGGCCGTTATGGGTCGTTGTCTTAATCTACTACTGACTGGCCCATCCACTGTCATGTCCCCTGTGATCTGGACTTTCATCATCCCCTCATGTTCTCCCATGTATTCTGGATATGGACCAGGTATGTATGTATGCAGCTGTGGTGTGTGGGTGTGCACTGGACTTGGTTGCAACACCACACATGGTGGCATATATTTGGCTGTGTCTGTCAGTGTTATCAAAGGAGATGAGGAAGGCGTTAATGCAGCTGATACTCTCTGCCTACCTCCTTGACTTTCCTCTTCCCCTACTGGTTCTTCAGTTACTTCTTCAATGGGTTCTAATAATTCTATTAGACTGTGCTGCTGTGGCTGCATCTCTTTTCCTTTCTGTCTTTGTTGCAATTCTTCTTTTATCTTTTCTGTAGCATACTTCTCTTCTCTCATGTCCTGCTTTAATTCTTTAAATTCCTCTCTTAACTCTAGTATGTCCTTACTCCATGATTCTATGTCAACGTCCATTTCTCCTCCGCCAATCGTCATCACTACTTGCTGGTTAGGCGGTTCATATGGCGGGGGATGGCTTAATGACGGATAGATTGAAGGTATGTGTTTCTGAAGGGGAGGAGCAGAAGGGGTAGTCTGAATGCTTCCTGCCTTTTCTTCCTTTTTCTCTCTGACTCTTGAGCTGTTCACTTCCTCTTTTCTCTCTCCACTCTGTGGTTTCTGTGAGCTGAGTGCTGTGGTTGTTAGCGCTACTCTAGTCCACACTCTAAGTTTCTTCTTTAGATTTTCTTCTTCGCTACCATGCTTCCCTGAGTTATACCACTTCACTTTGTCTTTTTCTTCTACATGTCTCCGTAACTTACTATGTGCTTTCTTTTCCATTTCTCTAATTTTCGGTGCTAGAGGCATTCTCACTTCTTCTGCATTTCCCCACCCACAATCATCACATAACGCTACCCAGCATTTGTCTATTTCTTTCTGCCTCTGTCTCTTATCTGTTGGTTCTGTTTGGGCTAAAAGCATGTCTGTAACCTTCTGCCATTGCAGCAACACTGGTGGACATACGTATTCATCACATTCTTTCTGAAATTCAGCCATTTTACACACAATTGTACTGTTCACAATTTTTACAGCCTTATGTATTCCAATTTATAGTATAAGGTGGTCTTTGTGACTAGTTTTCCAAATTAATTCACTTAATTACTGACGCAACATCTCAGTTTCTCAACGAGTCTCTGTGACGCAACGTCTTTTCTTCAATCGCCTTTATCAGTATTCACATTCAACTCTTAACATTTAACACACAACAAACAATTTTGGAATATTCCTTTATGAGCTCGCCGACTCAAGGGACTCTAACCCAGGACTCAAACGACAGATTATGGTTCTTCAAAAAGGACATCAAAAACTTGACAAGAATTATGGTATTTTCAACCAAGGACTCAAACCTCGACAGATTTATGTTTCTTCAACCAAAGGAAACCTGACAGAATTTATGGTATTTTTCAACCAAGGACTCAACCCGACAGAATTTATGTTTTTCAACCAAAGGACTCAAACCTGACAGAATTTATGGTATTTTTCAACCAAGGGACTCAACCAGACAGAATTTATGGTTTCTTCAACCAAAGGACTCAAACCTGACAGAATTTATGGTATTTTTCAACCAAGGGACTCAAACCTGACAGAATTTATGGTTGACGCAACGTCTCACAATTTCCTTGTGTGACGCAACGTCTTACAGTATTGTCTTTTTAAATCTGATTTCTCAAAACTTCTCTTATACTTTACTTTTACTCATACGGAATGTTCATCAAATTCAACACAACAATTTAGGTATGTTCAATAGCAGAATTTTGATTAAACAGGCTTCTGCTTACATTTTTATGTTGGTCGACCTGTGTGTTGAACCCGAATTCGTTCCGTTTTTCCCAACGAAAATGGCAAATGTGCCCTCGTCTCTTGACAAATCACGTCGGGGTCACCAATTGTTGGACTTTTAAGGCAGTCCTGCATGTTCAAAAATTTGAACAGAGACGTTCTTCAAAATCGATTAGAAGTTTATTATCAGATGTAAAAAGGAGTAACAAAGCTTTGGGTTGTCAGACGACCTCCTCACTCCACCATAAGCCAACAACCCAAATCATTCGAAACACATATATTTATATGGTATGTGACGTCGTTTCTCATCTTCTGTTCTTTAGCCTTTTAAGGAGTGCTGCTCCCTTTCCACCATCAGCGTGCACCACGTATATCTGCAAGACAACATTTTTGCACGACACATGTTTTGCAACCTGCGGTCAGCTGCTAATTTGAGGAAGTGCCTGTCCAGAGACAGTTTCATATCGCAAAACAACATGTAAAAATACTTTCAGTAAAAAACTCAATCATCTAATGCTTTTAATTATGCAGCATTGTTTCTTAATCCTATGATTCAATAAAACACATCAAAACTCATGATTATACTTAAAACATGTGCATTGGATTAATTCATAACATTCCTTCCCTATGTGACTCTTTGAGTGTGTGTGTTGTTAGTTAAACTTAGAACACTGTTTCTGCACGCACACACAAAGCTTGTTCCTCTATTGTGGTTTCACGAATCCGGCACGTACACACAAACCCTCTATCTTTATCTCTGTATTTTTCCACTAGATAAAACAGCAAGCACATTAGATAAAAACACACAGCTTAATGATTTAATGAAATAAAACACTTATTGATTATATTGGTAATTAAATCATTCTTCTAACTGAATAATATTTCCACATTAACTTAACCGGTACATTTAAAACCGACGCGACTTCTCCACAGCTCTTTTCCTTATCTGTGCGGTTGTGGTATATGTTTTGGAGGATACATTATATAGACAATCATGCTGTTGCCACAAGTTGTTCTTCCATCTCCGCTGTCCAACGTACCCTTGAAGGAGCTTTCGCAGTCGACATTTTTAAAGGTCTGTCAGTCACCTCCGTCACCTTGCAGATGTGCCTCTCATTGGCTGTTGCGAAAGTACCAACGTCATCACCCCGATTTAAAATCCTAAATATCAAACATGTTTGATATGATCGGGGCGGCCCCGATTTCTCTCGGAGCAGATCGGGAGGTGTAAAATTCGATCTGTGAACGCCTCACATTACGTGATAATCTGGGCCGAACCTCGGACCTGATCGAGGTTCTGGACCCAATTTTTTCAAAGATTCTCGGGAGGGGAAATCGGGGTAAATTCTGGCCGAGAATCCTGTAATCTGAGCCAGGCTTTACTGAACCACTCGGGCAGAAGCGAGGCTTCAGACGTCATCTATGACGGCATTGGTCTAAAGCGATACAAGCCTCGATAAGCGCTTCACTGAAAGCTTCCAGGATTTCTCGACACACGCTCCGAAGCCTCGGCTCAGAACGTAACATCACTACTGTATAGTTTGGGCCAATTTGTTGGTTTAGCTAAACTTATATATTTTTTTTTAATGTTTACTTTGCACTTTGTACATGGACTTGTACATACACCTGCTACGCATCGGGATTCTACTGGCACTTGTAAATAAAACCGCCTAATTTCTGGCATTTTAGCGTTTTCCTAGCCTCCACAACCCCGGAGTGTGACCATCCAACTTATCTGCAAAGGCATTGGGGTTGACAGCGCCTATCAGATCTGTCCAGCTCAGATGTAGGTACCTTTTCTGCATGACCTTTAGCGATGACACTCTCCATGAAGGCAGTATAATCAGCATGTAATGCAGAATTTCTGTGCAGCTTTCTTCGAAGATTCAAAGCATGTTGTTCCATGATAGCTCTGTTCCTAGGCATGATTACCTGTTCTGTTCTTTTTGAGTGGAAGACCAATGGTGTAATATCCGTTTTTAAGTTTTGTTGATTGTGTAACAAAATCCATAAATTGATTATCCTCTTCTGACAAACCCTGGTGTTCCTCTTGCACACATTCAGGAAAGTCAACCTTGAACTGTTTTTCCCACAATTCATCCAGTTTTATAACTACAATCCTGTTGGCTGTCATGCGATGATGCTCCTTCATAGCATACTCTTCCTGTTTCCTAATAGGTCCATTAGTTGTCCATCCAAACATGGTTTTAATAGCGTATGGTCCCTTATCCTGGCTCCTAATAATCTGCCATGGCTCCAATGCCATGGGTACGTTAGCTCCAATAAGCAACTCCACTTTTGCATTGAAGGTAAGCAAAGATGACTTAAGTGAGGCCAACAAGCACAACCCTCTTGTGTAGCGAAGTTAACTTCACTGACAGGCATGCTCTTCTGTGAGTAAACCTCAGGTAAATCACAATAACGTTCTCTACTTAATCCAGATATTTCCAAATCCGTAAAAACATGACAGAAGACAGATTTATCTTGATTCATAGTTCTCATTAGAATGTTGATCTTCTTTGCAGAAAGATTGAGCTTAGACATCAGTCTCCATGCAAAAAGAAGTCGAACTTCCAGAATCCAGAAAAGCATAGATAGTAACCACTTTACTTCCTTTCTTCGCTTTCACAAGAACTGGAACAATAGACAATGCACAATCATCTTTCCCAGCCTCAGTAAGACCACTAGACCGAAGCGAGACCAAAGCACTACCCACTGTGGGCCTTGATTCTTATCCATTGTGCAGTTTATTCATTTTGTCAGATGATGAAATATGAAGAAGGCTTGGGTGTTTAAGATGACATATCCTACATATGTTCCTCTTCTTACAATCTTGGCTAATATGTCCTGTACATAAGCAACCAAAGCATATCCCTTTTCTCTTCAGAAAACTCATCTTTTCTCCACGAGATCTTGTGTCCATACTCTTACAAGAGTCCAATAAATGTTCTCCATCACAGAAGAGACAGTTCCTATTCACAGTCTTTCCTCGAGAATCCTTTGCACCAGGACTGTAGTGACTGTAGTGGCAAAACTACTCCTAGATTTTGTATCAGTGGATTTGGCATTCAGGTTTCTTCCCCCAATAGTCAGAACATACTGAATATTTCCAAATAACGGATCTTTAAGCATTCTTACTTGTCTTTCTAAGAAGTCGACTATATCAGAAAAGCAAACTGAGCGGTGACATCTCCCCTGTAGATCAAATGCCACTTTCCTCCACTGTTCTCTTAAGTTTGTAAGGTAGTTTAGTCAGAATGATTCTCATGTTGGTAGAAAGATTCAACTCATTGATGTGACTAATATCCTGCATGACATTACAACAACTCCTTAGTAACATTCCATAATCCTGTAAAGCATTTGCATCTTCTGATTTTATGGTTTTCCATGCAAGCGCTTTATTTATGTAAGCAGATGCGATTACTACCTCATTGCCAAAGTTCTCCTTAAGTAAAGCTTTTGCTCTTAAGTATCCTTGTGACGAACTCGTGTGTTGGCAACTCTTGACAAGCTCCTTAGATTGTCCTTGTGTATTGTTGTAGAAAATATAAACAATCTGAGTGTCAGCTTGCTTTTTTCTCAATCATTTCTTCAAATGTTCTTATTAAGTCGTGATAACGCAATGGGTTTCCATCGAATACTGGCACATCCTTTGTTGGAAGAGATAACAAGTTATGTTGTTGCACCAATAGAGTGGTAATCTTTTTCTGTTTGTCAATGAGCTTAAGAATATTTCCTCCATCGAGACCATCCTGTAAACACGATCTTTGTGCACTTTGTACTCCAGCTACATGTGTACTTTGTACTCCAGGTACATGTCCATTATCATGACTTGTACTGGGTAATGTAGAATTTGTTGATCTCGCTCTCGCTTTAGATATTGAGATTGGTTGCTGTTGTGTTGATGTAGTATTCATGGATATTAAATCCGTATGTACTGCTTGAACTTGTTTATCCGATGTAGTTGGTTGTGGTGATATCAAATGTGAACTTATAGATATGAAAGGCTTCACATTAGGGTTAAGAGTACTTAATAGCACTATTCCTCACTCTTACAACACTGCTATCTGAAGAATCCATAAAACCATTTTGTTCTGCTCTAGCATCCTCATATACTTTTATCTGTGCTATAGACACTGCCATTTTAGTGTTCAACTCTAATTGTTCCTTTTTCCTCTGTAAATTCTCCTCTTCCATTTCCAATGCATGTTTCTGAGATAACATTTTCTGATTTTCCAACAGAATTGCCTTTTAGGCTTAAATTTTCAGACGAGCTAAAACAATAGATGAATAAATAGAAGCTCTACTGGATCGAGATCCTTGAGTCCTTGTGGTTATCCTAGACGAACTTCTTTCGCTCACGTTGGAAGCACTGTCCATAGGTAATATTTGATTTTGTACGTCCTCGTAATCCATATCACAGTTCCGATATTCATTTGTAGTATTTGTATTATGAGATGATGAAACTGGTTCTATAGTAATAGTAGTCGTAGTTGTTTGAGTGGTATAGTGTATTTGTGATTCAACAGGATTATCCATAGTATTTGTGTCATGAACAACATAGAGTGATTGATCAGGATTTGTATAACCTTGCGTAGAACTTGATTCCGTTACTTCAACATTTCATCTCATGTCCCGTATTTCGTTCAACCACAATTCAACATCTTTCATAAAACCATCATTGTGCTTAGAAATTGAATCAAACCATTCGTTTTGCTTGTGTAACTCATCAGCTGGAAGAAAAGTAAGCACTTGTTTGTGTAAAACAGAAGCATCATCCTTAGAACTTTTCAAAGACATTAACATTGAAGACACTTGTGAGGCATTTTCATCACACTTGATGAGATTTTTCATTGACATTATCAAACTTTTCATTTGGTTCACTCTTGCTTTGCGATCCTTTTGCAATGATTCGACTTTGAGCGCCATAGCTTTAGCCATTAGCTTAGCTTCCCTTTTACCGCTTACAGCAGCATGACCAAACTCATTAGCATTCATTATTCACACAACGCAGTCTCACGCGTATCCAATGCGTATGAATCCAACAACTTTGTGAATATGTACAACAGCACGGTTCATATCAAACATGCATTTTATCCAACAATTAAAACTGAAAAAATATATAATAACTTCACTTACATGCTAAATTATAACTTAAATGTCACGTTACGATGTTACTGTGACCGTTACGTTCAACAGAAAGTGAGCATCCACTCTACTCTCCCTACTTCCTTACTATCCAACACCCAAAATGGCCATTAAATACACCTACACCAGAGACAGGTCGTGACGTTTACAAAATAAAAGACATTCTGGCGCATACACTGTTTATCATTGCTCTTACTCTAGTGCTACACTAACTGATCATTATGTAATTGATTTACGATTAAAACAAAAAGGTGATTTTCGTAGATCTAATGGGTATTGGAAATGTAATGCTGACTTGTTAAAGGAACACTCCAGTTTTTGGGAAATAGGCTCATTCTCCAACACCCCCCCCCCCATCTATTCAGCCGATCTCCGGGTCTGGCACTTTTAGCATAGCTTAGCATAGATCATTGAATCCAATTAGACCAGTAGCATCGCGTTCAAAAATGATTTAAAACTTGACTCTTCTGTACTTATATCGTGTGCTAAGACCGGCGGAAAATGAAAAGTTGCGATTTTCAAGTATATACACAAGTATATACCTACGACCCATCACCCTTTTAAATACTGATTATAAACTATTTACTGGAGCACTTGCGGAAAGATTAAAAGTGGGTCTGCCTCAAATAATTAGTGAGACAAAATCTGGGTTCCTTAAGGGTAGGTTAAAACATAATATTCACCTGGTACTCGACATTTTAGAAAATTTAACTTATTAATTAACACTTAATTATTTTGATAATCGATTAGTTGGACGATTCTTTTTTTGATTAATCAGATGAAAAGTTTGACAAAGCCAACATACTGTTTATTCTGTCCCAGATGCATGTTTCATCTACGCAAAACCGACAGATAGCTAACAGGAGTAAGAAAATGTCAGACGAAGAAGTAATGTTGAGAGCTTTTACTGTGTTTACTTATGTTCTTTCCTCTCCTTTCTCTTTTTTGTAAAACTGAAACATACAAAGATTACAAATGTCTTGTTACAGAATGTTCCCAAATAAACATGAATGAATTCACACTGTTTACAATGTCAGTTAATTGTCATCATTACAAAATAGTTCCTTTAAATTCAATTTACGAATTACAAGGTTAACACTTTACAATAACAGTACATGAGTAATCATGTACTAATACCTAAATTAATAATCACTTTAAAGTTAAGCCATGTACTAATCAAGAACCAAGCATGACTATGTCATGAGTCATATGAATTCCTGCATGAATAACAGCTGCCGTAATTACACGTTAGTACATGTTTGTTAATTAATGTAATTAGCATTTTGGGATGAAATCAGACATGCTCTGAAGATAAAATGAATTAAAAGGGCACAGTGTTTTGTTTGTTTGTGATGTACTGTAAAATGGTTTATACATTTACAACCTGCAGCTTTGGCACAAACATCATCCAATGGCAGTGGATTTCTTGCCATTGTTTTTTAATCTATAGTGATGCATTGGTAATTAGAAGCTATACTTTTATCTTGTTCTCTTTTGAGTGATTCTACTGCTATTGTTAAAAGTGAATTATCTACAATAAGGTGTTCATTAAACCAGTGGTTTTCAATCCTAATCATTTGAGACCCACCACTCTGCACTCACTCATTTTCTGTCTCACTTATCTGACATACTTCTCTCTGTTCTGGAGCTCTTATTTAATGAACTGATAATCTGAATCAGGTGTGGTAAACAAAGGAGACATACAACATGTGCAGAACAGAGGGTCCCAATGACCAGGACTAAAAACCACTGCATTTAACAGACAAAACTTTCCAAATTAAAACCAGTTTAAGGCTACAGATGATGCTTATTGGTGTGGTTGTTTTGTGGACTGGTCTACAGTCTTTTTATCAGACTGCACAGACAGACGTTTCCGTCATGTGTTTTTGCTCTTCTTTTCGGCCATTACTGTCCCCTCAAAATGTCTGCTTATTTACCTCTGCAGTCTGCACCTCTTCTCTTCCACTCGTTCACTTACCACCAAAAAGCATCAAATAATATGATTAAGATGACCTGAATATTTACGTAACATGTGTAACTGCACGTTTTAATGATGTCACCTAGTCATGACATAAATTCATATTATTCAATATATGAGTAGTTACTGATGAGTTAGTAATAATGTGCCCCCCAAGTAAAGTCATGACATAAATTCATATTAATCTATGAGTACTTACTGGTGAGTTAGTATTTGTGTCATTATGTCTTGACAGGAAAATGCACTTAAATCTTTAAATCTATACTCCAATTTACATCCAACACAGTGTTTATTTTGGAACAGCAGAATACTTTTGATAATTATTACTTAATTATTAAGATTTATCAGCACAGAATTTAGAAGGTAAAATCACATTGTATTTAAAGTAAGGCATCAGAACACCTTAAATCAAGATGCTGAATCTGTAATTTACTTAACATAAAACAAAATAGATTTTAATACATTACCGAACAATGCGGAAATAAAACCACTATTTAAAACTGTGCTGAAGAACACTGGAGTGATGCTTACAAACACTTAAACATTTATTTAACCTTATAAGCTTGTTCAACAAACATTTTCAGACTTGTGACAATAATTTCTCACTTCTTTGATATATCAAGAAGGGCACTGCTCTCTTAAACATCAGAACACCTTAAATCAATTGCTAAAGTAAATCTGTATTTTACTTAACATAAAACGCAACAGATTCAAATATAATACCGTACAATGTGAAAATAAAATCAAGATGTAAAAATGTGTTCGATGAACACTGTAGTGATGTTAACAAACACTTAAACATTTATTAACCTTATAAACTTCTTTAAAGGAATATTTCACCCATGAATGGTCCCCTTTGACTTTCCATGGTAGGAATAATAATTACTATGTTCAAGTTCAAATGGGGACCATTTTGGGTGAACTATTCCTTTTACAAACATTTCAGACTTGTAACTAGAATATCTCACTTCTTTGATATATCCAGTAGGGCACTGCTTTCTTTTAAACTCTTAATAACACCCACATTTGGCTGAACCAGGCACCTTGCAAGACAAAGATCCGAAAACTTTTGAATGCTTTCTCCATTTTTAAAGGTTGCTCTCAAACCTTTGTACTCCTCAGGATTAGCAGTTGCCAATTCTGCAATTGGAGCTTGGATGACAATTGTATTTCGGTCCACTTTCATTTTGTTGTAAGCCTCCTTTTACGAGCTGTAAAACACTGTGGTACCGCTTGATGGAGTCTTCGGGGGTTCTTACTGGGAGGAAAGAAGAAAAGTGTGATGTAGCATGAAAGTAAGTAAATAATATTAATAATGAGATTTTTTTTCCAGACTCTGGGACCCTGATTTCCAAAGGAAATGCAAAATTTACTTTCATCAGAGAACATAACTTTGGACCACTCAGCAGCAGTCCACTCCTTTTTGTCTTTAGCCCAGGCGAGACGCTTCTGATGCTTCCTGCTGCTGACCAACTTTATGGAGATGCAGATTTCATTTTCCAACAGGACTTGGCACCTGCACACAGTGCCAAAGCTACCAGTACCTGGTTTAAGGACCATGGTATCCCTGTTCTTAAATGGCCAGCAAACTCGCCTGACCTTAACCCCATAGAAAATCTATGGGGTATTGTGAAGAGGAAGATGCGATATGCCAGACCCAACAATGCAGAAGAGCTGAAGGCCACTATCAGAGCAACCTGGGCTCTCATAACACCCGAGCAGTGCCACAGACTGATCGACTCCATGCCACGCCGCATTGCTGCAGTAATTCAGGCAAAAGGAGCCCCAACTAAGTATTGAGTGCTGTACATGCTCATACTTTTCATGTTCATACTTTTCAGTTGGCCAAGATTTCTAAAAACCCTTTCTTTGTATTGGTCTTAAGTAATATTCTAATTTTCTGAGATACTGAATTTGGGATTTTCATTAGTTGTCAGTTATAATCATCAAATTAAAAGAAATAAACATTTGAAATATATCAGTCTGTGTGTAATGAATGAATATAATATACAAGTTTCACTTTTTGAATGGAATTAGTGAAATAAATAAACTTTTTGATGATATTCTAATTATATGACCAGCACCTGTATATATATATATATATATATATATGAATACCAGAATTATGTGATATTTGGGTTATATGCAATGCAACCAACATAATTCTGTTAACATGTTAAACAGGTTGCATAGCTTCCAGTTTGTTACATAATTGTTTGGTTTTCAGATATTCTTCAACAGGGATGTAACAATATTATGGATATCGTGTTATAGCAATAGTAAAATTTTATAAATATTATTGTTGTCTTATGACTGTATGAAACAATAGGTCTTCCGGGCTTAACAAAGAAAGTTAGAAAAAATAATAGATGTTAAATTTGTCAAAGTCCATCTGGTGCAGTTATTTTATTTTATAAAAATGTTTTTTTTAAGTCATTTGACCCATCTATTATAATTCATACCTCTAAGCAACAGTTATGATTAGAGGATAAAAAGGGCATACTAATGGCACGTTTCCAAGTCATAATCTGTCATTTTAAATATAGCAATAAATACCGTACCGTGGACTTTATACCGAGGTATACAATGTGTACAGTGAGATTTTGTTACATCCCTAACATATCTTTCTTTGTGTGCAGCAGAACATATTTACAGTATTTACTTGCAACACATTTACAGCAGACACTTAAAAAACAATAACAAGTAAAAAATATTTTGTAAGTTTCTGTACTTTATTTGTGTATTTTTAGTTTGAAGAACTTTTACTCCACTACACTCCATGACATAAAATTTTATATTTTACTCCACTAAATTTAATTAAAAAATGTTGTTCTTCATCTTTTAAAGTGAAGTAGAGTACTTTTGACAGTACTTTTAATACATTTAACATCAAGAATAAATTATTAATCCAATAAGAGTATGAAATACTTATTTTTAACTTTACTCGAGTTTACTGAAGTACTTGATTTGTGTACTTCATGCACCACTGGAATTGATTTGGAACAATTTGAGGGTGAGAAAATTATGACAGAAATGTCATTTTTGGGTTAACGATCAAATTAACTAAAAATTTCTGGATGAACTATACCTTCTAATAGAACATAAACATACCTCTCCGGAAATCAACCTTCATTTTCTTGGATTTCTTCTTGTTTTTATGCTTTTTTTTCCCCGTTTCTTCTTTTTTGCTCTAGGTTCAGAATCTGATGAATCTGAGGATTCAGAGGAATCAGAAGATTCATCACTGGACTCATTTTTCTGTGATGCAGCAATTGTGCGTGCCTATCCAGGTGAATTAACAGCTTCACGCCTCAGATTAAGTGCTTTGACAAAGAACAAAAAAAATATATTAAGAAAAAAACTTCAGGTAAAGACTTTACATAATTTTTATCCATGTTTAATGTAGCAATGTTTTATAAACGGGGTGGCCTTAATGGTCAACATCCTTCTTAGACCAAATGCAAAATATTTAAACAACCAGTCTGTAATATGGTGGGTAAAACAGTGCTACCCCAATGTCTCACTGATTACGGTTAAGCAATAAAGCCACTCTCAAGAGTCCATGGCATTTCCTGTACAATTTAAGTAATTATAATAAAAAATTGACTAGCACTGTTAACGCAGGTCCATGGCTCTATTACATACCATCCTCCAGTCTTGAAAATTTCTGTCATCTGTCAGAGAGTCAGCTTTTTCCTCAAGATGAAGAATCTTCTGCTTCTGAATCTCAATTTGCATCTTTGCTTTGTCAAGAGCAATCTGTAAGGTTGGTGCACCTTATAAAAAGAAAACAAAAATATCGTCGCTGTCGCCGCCTCCTATGTCCAAATTTGGTCAATTTCATATTTTTTCACAAATCGATGCTATTGGTCAGTCCCCATGTGGGTCTGTTATTTTTACAAATTATTAACCAATCTAAAGTGTTGAAAATAGCTTGAGCGCAAATCTCTTAACTCCATTGGACACTTCAACTGTCTGAGAAGTCTCGTAACTCCACCTCTTCTTCACTCCGCGGGAGCTTCTCGGCATTACGTCTCCTGATTGAAAGTTTTTTAGACAATAACGAGTGAAAATAGTTAGGTTAGATACATTTGAGTAGGTCTGTTTTGTTAAAAATCGATAGCGGTAATGCTTCGGTGTAGAAGGAAGTCCGTGAGCCACGAAGGTAAGTTTGCGAGCAGATTCGGCTAATTTCCGCCTATTAGACAGCCTAGTCAGCTCATCATTTTTTGTATTACATCACTTATAGTTCCCTTTCTGTCGGTCTCTCGACGTTGTGTCGAACTGACAGATGGGGTTCGTCCCTGAGAGCCAATCGCTTCCGACTTCTTAGAAAAGGCCAATGAAAATTGGCGAATGAAATTTGCATGCCGGACTCCGCCCCCGGATATCCCCGTATAAAAGGGAGACGGCGTGCCTCATTCATTCACCTTTTGTTCTTTGGAGCCTTCGCTCATGATCAACAGACTTCGCTACAAGACTGCCGGCTCTACGACGTGGTGCAGCGGACTGTCCCTTCCTGCAGCGACTTCCCCTGGGCGTCTCGGCGGTTCCAGAAGTGTTCGAGTTTTTTTCTCTAAAAGAGCAAATTTCTCCAGCGTGGCATGTCCCGCTGTTCTCTTGGGTGCAACACACTCATCGAGGAGGGGGACGGACACGATGTCTGCTTCCAGTACGCTGGGGCAGATGTTGTGGATACGTCCTGCCCGCACTGCGGGCGGCTGACGATTCAGACGTTGCGTCACGGGTGGCTGTGTTCCCACGGGACTCAGCCACCACCTTGTCTGCTTCCCGTTCCGTGACGGCAGGACTACGGCCCTGCCGCCCGCTACGGCGAGCAGCGAGGGTGATATGAGGATTACTGTGAGCGCTAATCCGTCAGCCACTGGCTCGCGGACCGTTCGCACCTCGCCTTGCTCGTCTGACCGTTCCCCATAAGACGGTCCACCGTCTTATTCCTCAATCACGTATCGGACACGGTACGTGATGATGAGATGTCTGTTGCAGCATCGGAGGGTGACTTACTGGCATCAGACTCCGACGATTCCTTGAAGCTCCCTCCCTCGGGGGGTCGAGATCAGGAAGAAGCGGATGTCGAAATGTCAGCCATGCTTTCCCGGGCCGCCGGCATTGGGTTGCGGTGCACCGCACTGCCTCTCCCAACGCTCGCGGCTGGATACACGGTACATCGGGCTTGAGAGCGGCTCCAAGCCGCACTCGCCCTCAGTGCCGTGTTCCCCCGGAAGTGCATGAGGAACCTAGTACGACCTGGAACGCCCCCTTCGGCGTGTACACGTCAACTAGTTCCATCACCCTTTCTTCCCTCGATGGTGGGGCAGCTAGAGGATACGTCGATGTCCCCCCGGGGCTCGACCTAAACTCCCGTCCAAAGCACGTAGGCTTTTCGGCATCAGAGGTGTCGAGAGCTTACTCTGCTGCGGACCGAGCTGTCCCCTCTCTCCATGCTATGGCCTTCCTGCAGGCCAATGCACAGAGAGAGCTCCACGAGGGTAAGACCGACCCAGCGCTTATGCAGGAATTCTGCGGCTTTACCGACCTCGCTCTCGGGCGAACAAGGTGGTCGGGCGATGTCCACACTTGTGGTCCAGGAGAGACACTTCTGGCTGAACCTTGCACAGGTGAGTAACTCTGAGAAAGTCCGCTTTCTCGATGCACCCATCTCGCAAGGGGGGGCTGTTTGGTGATACTGTCGAGTTCGACAGTTAGGGAGCAGACAGAGGATATCACGTATGTCCTCCCCAGCCGTGACTCGACCGCCTTCTGGCCGCCAAGATCCCGTGCACCGTCTGCTTCCCAGCAGCCCTGGTCCTCTTCGAGACATCGAAGAGGAGACCACCACCCCATCAGCAGCCGCGGTGAAAGCCAATGGTGGCCCTCATGGGAAGACCCCAGGGAGTTCGAGAATACCTTTCTAAAAGTTTTCTCCCTCTCTGGGCGTTTATCACAGCCGCTCTCACCCTCTACACAACGGTGTTAGGCAACTCGAAGTTGCGTCACGGCGAGACCCAATGTCGAGGATAATCAGCAGCCTAAGCACTCTCAATCGACGGTGCTTTGTGCCACATCATCGTCTGGGTATTATCACAGCCGCTCTCACCCTCTACATGACGGTGTTCGGCAACTCGACGTTGCGGCAAGACTCAATGTCGAGGATAATCATCAGCCTAAGCACTCTCATTCGATGGTGCGTTGTGCTACATCATCGCCAGGCAGGTAAAACTGCAGAGCCGATCTCCTCTCCGGGGATCCCCCCCACGGCGAGGGATCCGCACTGCCAGCCATCGAACCACCCCTAGGAGGTCGATGAAGCAGAACATACCCCTAGCCTCCCTGTCTCGGTCCCTGGGAGCTTGACAAGAGCTTCCCAAACCGTCACGGTGACTACGGGATACGGTCTGTCTCGGCTACGCGATCCAACTCCCTAGACGCCCGCCCAAGTTTCGGGGCATCCTCTTAACCTCAGCAGAGGCAAGGATGCCCAGTGCTTAGGGCCGAGGTCGCCACCCCTCTGGTGAGGAAGCGATCGTGCTCGTCCCTCTAGCCGAGATGTTCAACGGGTTTTACAGCCCGTACTTCATCGTCCCCAAAAGAGCGGGGGTCGCTAGATCTGTGTACCCTGAACAGGCACCTACTCAAGCTGCCGTTCAGGATGCTCACGCAGAAGCGCATCCTGGCATCTATCAGATGTCAAGATGGATTCATGGCAATCGACCTGAAGGACGCTTACTCTCATGTCTCAATTCTCCCTCGTCATCGCCCGTTCCTACGGTTCGCTTTCGAGGGTCAGGCATATTAGTACAGAGTCCTCCCCTTCAGTATGTCCCTGTCCCCACGAGTCTTCACGAAGATCGTGGAAGCCGCCCTCACTCCCCTCAGGGAGAGTGGTGTGCGGCTACTAAACTATCATGACGACTGGCTCATTTGACACACTTGTGAGATCTGTTATGGGTCGACAATCTGTTATGGCGAGACGCGTCAGGGTCGACAGACGCCTCCCTGCAGGGTTGGGGTGCCGTGTGCAATGGGCACGCAGTGTCGGGGCGATGGACGGGCCCCCGCCTGCGCAGGCATATCAAATGCCTAGAGTTGTTGGATGTGCTACCCGCACTGAAGGGGTTACAACCTCTCGTGCAGAGCCCGAAGTTCCCACCACTCCCCCGAGACACCAGGTGGTGAACTTACAGGTGCTCCCCACCGGGGAGGAAGACCCAACCCCTTCCGTGTTGTGTCCAGTACGCGCATTGCGCCTCTGCTTGGACCACACGCAGAGCCGCAGTAGCTCTGAGCAGCTCTTTGTCTGTTTTGGAGATCAGCAGGGAGGGCTGTCTCAAACAGAGATTGACACAATGGATCATGGACGCCGTCACTATGGCGTACCTGTCCTAGTTCGCCTACGCCCACTGGGTGAGAGCTCTCTCCACACGGAGTACAGCCTCCTCGTGGGCACTGGCTCGAGGCGCCTCTCTGGCGGACATCTGCAGAGCTGCGGGTTGGGCTACCCATCACCTTCGCGGGGTCCTACAGCCTTCGCGTAAAACCGGTCGGCGAGTCTTGCGGGCATCAGGCAAGACCGGCGACCGGTAGGGTGTACGCCTATGACAGTACCTGACCCTAGGGGGTCAGCGTACTACTAGCCTCCCTTCTTCCCCCACTGGGTGAAGAACAGGCACTCCATCCATCACTAGCAAGCACCTCCTGTGGGCGGGCTGGGCAGAGCAGCCCTGCCCCTTAGGCCGGGTATCACCTGAGTTATTCGCAACATAGCTCTAACCGGACCTAGTGCTACCAGACGTTGCAACCCCCCAGCAGGGCGGTTCCGTCTGATGTATCCTGCAACCCCCCAGCAGGGCGGTTCCGTCTGATGTATTCTCATGCTGGTTCCCACCCTGGTAACCCATGACCTCCTTAGGTGGACCTCCACCTCGCGGTTAACTCCTTCAGTCCGCACTTTCTTCCCCTTCGGTGAGAGTTCTCCCCCATCGGTGAGACCATGTTGGTATCTCCACTAGTCTCCTCCCTGTGGTAGGAAGTGGTCTCTGTAGCGCATCCCCCGCTTGAGGAAGTAGTGCTTACCCAGTGGCCTTACGGTTCCGGGCGGCTTCTCGCTGTTAGAGAAACAAGACCGCCGCCTGTGAGGCCGAAGGTAGGGGCCTTCCCACCTTTCAAGAAAGCTCTGGGACCCCCTACCTACCCACTGGTAGGTCACAATTTCGAGGTAGCGTCACGGCTGACACGCCCAGGCCAGTCACCATCGCTCCGTTGAGATTGTGACAGGGCACAGTGTTATGGCGTTTTCCATTGGAACCCCATCTGTCGGTTCGACACAACGTCGAGAGACCGACAGAAAGGGAACGTCTCGGTTACGTTTGTAACCTCGGTTCCCTGATGGAGGGAACGAGACATTGTGTCCTCTTGCCACAACACGTGCTGTCCACTGCAGCAGTCGTGAGAGGTCTCAGGCTCCTCAGAACTAAGATGAATGAATGAGGCACGCCATCTCCCTTTTATATCCGGATATCCGGGGGCGGAGTCCGGCATGCAAATTTCATTCACCAATTTTCATTGGCCTTTTCTAAGAAGTCGGAAGTGATTGGATCTCAAGGACGAACCCCATCTGTCGGTTCGACACAACGTATCGTTCCCTCCATCAGGGAACCGAGGTTACAAACGTAACCGAGATGTTATGTGAGCCTATCTCTGCAAGCCTGTGAGAAAACACGCCGTTCAGATTTCGCTCGCTTTCTGACGTAGGTAGTCGTTCTTATTATAATATTACCGCCCCCTTTTCTGAACGTATCCACCCATGGCGCTGCCGCCATTTTTGTTTTCGCAAGCGACATATGTGAATTAGTTCCGACACCATGGCAAAAGTAAGCAAAGCAGAGCAAAGCAGAGCAAAGCATGCTAAGTGTTCTGTTGTTGGCTGCACAGAGCAGCACAGAACACTGTTCCCAGCCTGACAGGAGAGCAATGGATTTATTTTGTTTTCAATGAAAATCCACCAGACTGAACGAGGCAAAGCTGCAAATAAAGACATTGTAAGTACCGTTATTTTTTAAGACGTCAGGGACCCGTGGCAACTTAAAAGTAGGTAAAACGTCATTGTGAAACGTTTGTCTGTTCACGCAAAGAAAGCAATGTGTATGGCTTGTAAACACGCAACGGGATTGTCCTGTGTAACGTTACTTATTACAAACAGCATTTCTCATGCGCTTTATGTGACCCTTCTTTTGTCGATGGAAGCACAGGCTCTAAGCCCTGGCTGAGTTTTCTGTGAAAAGGGGGAGGAGACTAGCAGCTCATTTGCACTTATAGAGACACACACCAAAACAGAGCGTTTCTCCTCACATGCACCTCTCACGTCCTGTGAGGCAGAAAGCGGGAGGTCATGAGGGGCGGATTTACTCTCTGAAAAGAAAGCTATCCACGAGGGCAGAGAAGAGAGACTCATGCTCTCGCAGTGAGGGCATTCAGTCTCCTTGAATGTGTCCTCAGCGTGGGTCTGCCCCAAGCATGAGACGCATTCGCAGTGACCGTCAGCGGCGTGTAGCAATACCCCTCACGAGTGATAGGGACGGCGCGGTATTTGAAACAACGCCGCAGGAAATTTGCTTGAAATTCTCTATTTTAGAACGCCGGATGACGGCAGGGAAAGACCGGTGCTACTGGAGACTGCAAAAACGCTTGAGCAGCGGGGTCCTATTCGCTGTGAAGGCTTTTTGCGACTGCGAAGCAATCAGTCTCGAGTAGCGAAGGCAGAATCGTCGCTGAAGGAGAAGAGATCTGAGGACACTGCGGCTATGTATCTGCTTATATAACCATAGGCCCCGCCCAGTTTGGCGGGGTCCATCGCCATAGGTCCGTGCAGCTTCGCTTCCATTGGTTCAAAGTTTTACTTTGCACTAACCAATGGCCGTGCAGTATTCACTGCGTTATTAAAAGCTTCAGTCATCGGAGAAAAATGAGTTTTCCCATAGCGTTCTCCTACGCAGTACGAGTGAAGTATCGATAGGGAACTGATGATGATTGGCTTAGGCAAAGTAAATTTTCATCTTTTGCCAACCAGAGGCAGACTACCCACAAACAAAGTAGCACAGAGTACACCAATGCATAGGAGTCAGAGAGCAATGGCAAGAGCAACAAGTTGCAAATGTAGCTTTCGCAAACTGGATATATGAGCACTACTTTCCCTTCGTTGTGGTGAAACACAAGAAACGTGTATGTAACGTGCAACTTTTTACCAGGAAGAAAGAGGCTCCACGTCGGTGGCAAGTAATTCTATGAAGCACCTCACATTGTTTACATTTTTTAAATGGTCTTCAAACCACACATTTTCAAGTGTTTTCCAAATGCTGCCTATCCACACCGAAACGTGCTGAAAACGTATACATCCATGCTGCGCAGTAAAACACGTTACAGCCTGTGTGGGAGTTTATTTACTTTCTGCCTTTATGTCACGGCAATGTGAAGCAGAGCACAGAGACTTTTTAAATGAATGGAATGAGGCAGGGATGCTGCTGCGGGTAATTCAAAACTATAACATTCCCAAAGCGAAAGTGAAACTATCCTCGCGCTCCGCTGTCAAACAATAATTGCGAGTAATTAAATATTCCGTCTCCTAAAATGCAATCTAAAGTATGCAAGAACTAACATTCAGCTATCTGTCAAGAAACAGGTGGAGAAGAACCCAATTGCAGGCAGCGGGGATGAAGGGGTTAACAAAGACTTTATTTGACAAATGATAAAACACAAAACAGGGCCCACATGGGTGTAAAATAGTAACAAAGGATAAACAGGGACAACGACTAACTGAACACTAGACTAACAAACAAAAGACATGAACTAAACTCAACACTTACTATGATGTGACTGGGGGATCCACAACAGGAACACAAGCATGAGGAGTCGGTAGGCACAACATGAACACAACAGCTCACGCAGCAAACACAATGACCGACACAGGACTATATGAAGGGGAGAAAATCAAGAAGGGACAGGTGCAGGGCATGAACTAATTAACAATGTAACTAAGGAGACGAAAGGGAACAGAGACACGACACCGGAGAGAGAGAGAATATGGAAGGCCAAAACTTCCGCTCCTCAAGGTAACTAACAGGACAAGACAGACTGTGACAAAGACAAGAACCAACAACACATGGTGAACAAGATCAAGGGCAGACAAAAGTGCATAATCATGGGGTCGGGGTGACATAATAAAAATAACAAACAAGGGAGGGGGGAGGGGGAACAACAAAGTCCACAGGGGGAACAGTCTTTGTCCCTGGGGACTTAACAGGGGAAGTCCTGGGGGGAACTGCCGACTGGAATGTCGGCCGGACAAGGCTGGGGACCGGCTGAGTCGCCGGCTGTAAGGCCGGCTGGAAGACCGGCTGGAATGCCGGCTGAATCACCGGCTGGAAGGCCGGCTGAATCACCGGCAGACTCCCCAGCTGGAAGGCCAGGAGTGACGCCGGCTGGATCTCCGGCTGCACCGGGCTGGATGCCAGCTGGACTGCTGGCTGAATCACCGGTTGGACTGCCGGCTGAATCACTGGCTGGACTGCCAGACTGGACACTGGACGGGATGCCGGCTGAACCGGACTGGACGCCGGCTGAATCACCGGCTGCATTGGACTGGATACCGGCTGCACCGGCTGGGATGTCGGCTGTACCGGACTGGTTGCCGGCTGCACCGGACTGGACGCCGGCTGGATCACCGGCTGGGACGCCGGCTGCTGCACCGGCTGGGACGCCCCATGCTGCCCACCGTTGCCTCTTCTTCTTCAGCCGAGCCACCCGTCTGGTGGTCGGCTGTAGGAAGGAGGTGAAGGGCACGGCAGGCTCGGGGTTGGAGGCCTCTGTCAATGTTGTCCAGATATGGCCACTTTGTAAGGTACTCCTTTGTAATGATGTTAGCTGGGCTTATCGGCCTTCGGCTTTGTGTGTAGACCTTCAGAAGCTTATGAAAGTCTTTACCAGTGAGACTTGAAACTTCTAAGTTGTCTACAATGTAGCTTGAGACTGTAGCTTTGGGACTCATGGTGAGCAATGAGATATTTGTCCTCCGTCCATTAAGATTCAATTTTCTCATCAAACTTTCTGAGCAAAATGTGGAAGTACTGCCTGTATCTAAAAAGGCATACGTTTGAAAAACCTTATTGCCCATGCTAGATTTTATCCGTACTGGAAGAATAGGTAGAATGCCACTGCTATTTCCGGCCCCTATATGGTTACATGCCTACGCAGAAACAAGTGTGTCGTTTGTTGTTGGTGCAATGGATTCTTCATAATGAACATGTGTTAACAGCCTTGTCAACCTTTTCTTTGAAATGTATGTGCATGACACTGGGATGCAGTTTTTGGCATGTCTTGCAAGTGTGACGGGCAGAGAAACAAGACAGGCAGAGAACTTCGATATAAGGCCCCGAAGGGTGATTTATTGAAAGGCTTTGTACGGTGAACAGTGAGAGAATCATGGGGAATTAACTGTCTGTTCAGGTGGTGAGATCTCGTTGTGAATCCGCCGGGGGTGTGAGTAGAAGTGTTCTTGGTGAGTAGTGGGGTGTACCTGCCGATCGTTAGCCACTGGCCTCTGAAAAAGGAGAAAGATCAACACGTTAGTCATCAGGCAACTAGCGGAGAACAAGTTCAGCCTTCCTTCTTCCTCTTCTGTTTATATGTGGTGAGCTTGATGGGGAGCAGGTGCCAACGATCGGCAGGTGCTGCGGCTTGATTGCGCCGTTTCCTTGGCGACGCTGATTTGCCATTGGCCGACTCGCCACACAAGTTAAACGCTTTGTACATTCTTTGCTTCTGTGACGAGTACGAAGGCAACCAAAACAAATTGCTTTATCTTTCAGAATATTTTTATTTTATTTTTCAGACCTGACTTGACAAAAGACCTGACAAAATCTGACTTTTTATCTGAAGATAATATAAGCAATCCTCTTTGCTATCAGTCTGCCTTTCCACGCATAGCTGGAAAGCTTTCATAAATAAATTGAATTTCAAAGGGTCCCCGTCTTAAACAGTCATTTCTTGTGGGGGAAGATGATTAGCCTTATGTTGCTGAATCAATAATTCTGTTATTTGTTGTTGGCTTTGTATAAGTGGTGTTGGCATTAAACTGGAATGATTTACATTAGAGACTTGTCTATTTGAGCCAGATGTTGAAGGTTGTACATGATGTAATAAGGTTCCATTTAGAGCATCTTGTTGACCGGACAAGCGCCCGGGGAGCAAGTAGGGGTAGGGTGCCTTGCTCAAGCGCACCTCAGTCGTTACCCGCCGGCCCTGGGAATCAAACTGGCAAGTCACGAGTCCGACTCTCTAACCATTAGGCCACGACTGCCCCTTGTAAACACATGTAAACACATTTCAAACAATTCTGTGGTATTCTGCAGATTTTTTCCAAATTTTTTCCTTAATTTCAAGTCCTGTATGTTCCGTATGACCCTGCTTATAAGGGAAAACAACTTGTAAGAAAAACATTGAGCAAAACCTATGAGAGGGAAGATTTACACACAACAGGATAACAAAGTATTTTTTATTAAAAAATGTAAGTTCATGTTATATGCCTCTTAAAAAAATTATTTGGCGCCTGCTTTTTTCCCTTATGGGAGCCAATGGCTCCTGTTAGATTTAATTTCTGCATAAATAAATACAAGCCCACAAAATCCAGAATTGTGAAGTTGTTAAGATCACTATACATTGCTGGCTATACAGTAGGAGGGTAGGAGGAAGGGATGCCTTCGGGCTATTCATGGGAGGAGGGGATTCCTTCTAAGCTAATGTGGGAATATTTTTCAGATAAAAGTATGATTTAAATATCAATATAATCAATAAGTGTTTTCTTTCATTAAATCATTAAGCTATGTGCTTTTGTCATGTGCTTGCTATTGTGGGAATATTTTTCAGATAAAAGTATGATTTAAATATCAATATAATCAATAAGTGTTTTCTTTCATTAAATCATTAAGCTGTGTGATTTTGTCGTGTGCTTGCTATCTTACTCAGTAAAATAGTTACTGTGGCAAATGGGGGTTGGAGCCATAAATTATCTAGATCAACACACACACACACACAAAGAGTGTTTTTCACATAAAATGTTATGAATCAATCCACTGCATATGTTTTAAGTATAATCATGAGTTGTGATGTGTTTTAATGAATCATAGGATTAAGAAACAACGCTACATAATTAAAAGTATTAGATGATTAAGTGTTTTCTTTTTACTAAAAGAATGTTAAGAATGTTGGTATGTTGTCCGGCCACAGGGAACTGTTTCTAGGAGACCGCTCCCCAAAAAGAAACTGTCCTGGAGAACATTCCTCAGGACTGGCGATTGACCACAGGATATACGTTTTGAAATGTTATTTTACAGGAACTAAGAAAAAGGACTTCACGGTGATTGGTGGAAACGGAGCAGCACTCCATAAAAGGCAGAGGAGGAGTCAGAAGATACGAGCGACGTCACATACTTTATAAATATGGGTGTTTTTGAATATTTTGGGGTTGTTGGCTTTTTATGGAGTGAGGAGATCGTCTGACAACCCAAAGCTTTGTTACCTTTTTACATCAGATAATAAAACTTCTGTTTAATTTTAGAGAACGTCTCTGTGCAAATTTTTGAGCATGCAGGACTGCCTTTAAAGTCCAACACTAAACATTATTTGTCCGAACTGCTATACCTTATTTGGTCATTCTGTGAACCCCTGGACATATGAAACCTGCCAGATGTCTTTTGGCACCGTATATAAAGACTTGTAGTTTCTAGAATAAATGAGTTCAAAAGCTTGATGCCTCTCTGTGTCTTGTTTTTTGTTGAAGAATTCTTTCACAACATACAACCTATTTCTGATTTGATTTTACTGGTGATCCAAAACACAGAAAGAAACTTAGTGTTCGTAAGGAACCAGAAATTTAACAAGTGGGGGCTTCGTCCTCTTTACTCATCAGTAATCCGGGGAAATTTTGATAATTCTGTGTATTTGAAGACCGCGCTAGACTGAAAGACGTCTACGGGTTCCAGCAGTATCACACAGGTAAGAGGTTTTTTATATATAACCTTCCTGTGATATACTGTTGATGGCAGTTTCCGCACGTTTGTGATGGGATTCTGCAGTTACGTGTGACACTCTGTGACGTTAACCGAGGGCCAGGTTTCGTCCTTTGAAGGCGAGAGGCACATGACGCATGAGTATTTTGATATATTGACTTTATTACAAACTTGTAATAAGTAACGAAAAAAAAAGGAGTTGGAATTTGTGGGGGAAGTTTTCGTCTTTTACTTTTCTTTTCTAACATTTGCTTTGTTCTTTCGTTGAGTATGGGACAAGAAATATCTAGACCACTACCAGCTGAAAAGCCGGTAGATTTTATGTTCAGAAATAACAAGGGTTATTGGACACAACCATTTGTTGATAATTTGGCTGGATGGTCTGAAAGCGCCGGACCGTAAAGTGACAAATATCACAGATTCGGTTCTTTTAAGAAAGATCATATGGAGTTAATGAAATCCATGGTTAAAGCTGGATGGGGTAATGCCCAGTGGGATTATAAATATACAGGTGCTGGTCATATAATTAGAATATCATCAAAAAATTGATTTATTTCACTAATTCCATTCAAAAAGTGAAACTTGTATATTATATTCATTAACTACACACAGACTGATATATTTCAAATGTTTATTTCTTTTAATTTGATGATTATAACTGGCAGCTAATGAAAATCACAAATTCAGTATCTCAGAAAATTAGAATATTACTTAAGACCAATACAAAGAAAGGATTTTTAGAAATCTTGGCCAACTGAAAAGTATGAACATGAAAAGTATGAGCATGTACAGCACTCAATACTTAGTTGGGGCTCCTTTTGCCTGAATTACTGCAGCAATGCGGCGTGGCATGGAGTCGATCAGTCTGTGGCACTGCTCAGGTGTTATGAGAGGCCAGGTTGCTCTGATAGTGGCCTTCAGCTCTTCTGCATTGTTGGGTCTGGCATATCGCATCTTCCTCTTCACAATACCCCATAGATTTTCTATGGGGTTAAGGTCAGGCGAGTTTACTGGCCAATTAAGAACAGGGATACCATGGTCCTTAAACCAGGTACTGGTAGCTTTGGCACTGTGTGCAGGTGCCAAGTCCTGTTGGAAAATGAAATCTGCATCTCCATAAAGTTGGTCAGCAGCAGGAAGCATGAAGTGCTCTAAAACTTCCTGGTATACGGCTGCGTTGACCTTGGACCTCAGAAAACACAGTGGACCAACACCAGCAGATGACATGGCACCCCAAACCATCACTGACTGTGGAAACTTTACACTGGACCTCAAGCAACGTGGATTCTGTGCCTCTCCTCTCTTCCTCCAGACTCTGGGACCCTGATTTCCAAAGGAAATGCAAAATTTACTTTCATCAGAGAACATAACTTTGGACCACTCAGCAGCAGTCCAGTCCTTTTTGTCTTTAGCCCAGGCGAGACGCTTCTGATGCTTCCTGCTGCTGACCAACTTTATGGAGATGCAGATTTCATTTTCCAACAGGACTTGGCACCTGCACACAGTGCCAAAGCTACCAGTACCTGGTTTAAGGACCATGGTATCCCTGTTCTTAATTGGCCAGCAAACTCGCCTGACCTTAACCCCATAGAAAATCTATGGGGTATTGTGAAGAGGAAGATGCGATATGCCAGACCCAACAATGCAGAAGAGCTGAAGGCCACTATCAGAGCAACCTGGGCTCTCATAACACCTGAGCAGTGCCACAGACTGATCGACTCCATGCCACGCCGCATTGCTGCAGTAATTCAGGCAAAAGGAGCCCCAACTAAGTATTGAGTGCTGTACATGCTCATACTTTTCATGTTCATACTTTTCAGTTGGCCAAGATTTCTAAAAATCCTTTCTTTGTATTGGTCTTAAGTAATATTCTAATTTTCTGAGATACTGAATTTGGGATTTTCATTAGTTGTCAGTTATAATCATCAAATTAAAAGAAATAAACATTTGAAATATATCAGTCTGTGTGTAATGAATGAATATAATATACAAGTTTCACTTTTTGAATGGAATTAGTGAAATAAATCAACTTTTTGATGATATTCTAATTATATGACCAGCACCTGTATGTGCGAATCGTATGAAATTTGGCAAAAAATGAAAAAAATATGGAACCAAGGTCCCGAGCAAAATATTGATCGATGCGCCGTCAACTGTAAAGACACCTCCACCTTATGATACAACCGTAATTTCTGTCCAAACTCATGCTCAGACCAGCTCAAAGTTGTATCCCTCATTGCTTTCTTTTTCCTTTTGTGCACAACCCCCTCCCCATCCCGAGGTAAACAAAGAAACTTTACACGCTGCAGCTCAGCCCTCAATGGCTTGGGTCCAAGAAGGTCCTAGAATTATCCTTAAACCGGCAACAATGACAATCGACACTGGTGCTACATGTTCATCTATTTCAGCAAAATTGATCACACAGAAGCCTGTGTACATGAAGCAATATCCATGGTCACCTGAAAAGGTTGAGGGTATTCAACCGGTAATTGATAATTTTTTTAAACAAGGGGTTATTGTCCCCACTCACTCACCTTACAATACACCAATCAATCCCATCAGGAAAGCTGATGGAACAAGTTGGCGTTTGACACAAGACTTGAGGGCTATCAATTCATTAATAATTCCTCTGGCCCCGATTGTGCCTGATGTTCCAACTATTCTAAATTCAATACCACACAATCACACCCACTTCACGGTGGTGGATTTGTGCGCAGCTTTCTTTTCTATCCCCGTCCATGCAGATATTCAGCCATTGTTTGCATTTACATTTAAAGGTGCGCAGCTAACCTGGACATGCCTTGCTCAGGGTTTTGTTGACAGCCCATCCGTCTTCTCCGCTGCAGTTAAAAGTGTATTGGACACAATAACTGACCTGCCGTCCACGGTATGTGTCCTACAGTATACTGATGACATTTTAATCTCCGCTGAAACTGAGGCTGACTGTTTGCAGGCCTCAATTGTTGTCTGCAATGTGTTTGCGACCGCTGGATTTAAAGCCTCAAATGACAAACTGCAGTGGGTGCAACCCAAAGTCCATTACCTGGGCCACATCATTTCACCGGGCCTGAAGGCCATTTCAGCTGAGAGGGTGCAGCTGATAAAGACTATGCGTACTCCAGCAACTGTGATACAGCTACAAAGTTTTTTGGGGTTGGTGAACTATTGCCGTGCATGGATACCTGACTGTGCGAATCATGAAAAAGGCCTACGATGTCTCATTCAACATGGTATGGGTCCGAGGGACTCGTTGAACTAGACTTCTGAAGCGGAAGAACATTTTGATGCATTGAAGATTGCTATCATGTGCGCTCCTGCATTGGGGCTACCAGACTATTCAAGGCCGTTTCACTTGTATGCGGGGGAGGCTATGGGTGTTGCAATGGGCGTTTTGACCCAACAGCATGGTGGCAAACCACGCCCTGTTTCTTATTTGTCCAAACAATTAGACCCGATAGTCCATGGTATGCCTGCATGCCTTCGTGCTGTGGCTGTGGCGGCGGAGATGGTATGAATGGCTGAGAAAATTGTTTTATCACATCCTTTGATTTTATACACCACTCACCAAGTGGGTGTTATTTTGCATAATTTGAAGACACAGCACATGACGGCCCAAATGAAGTCTGGCTATGAAGCAACGCTGCTAGCCACAGAAAATGTAACCATAAAGCCCACTTCGGTTTCTAGCCCAGCAATTCAGTCGCTGTATGGCTTATCCACATTGATAACTGAAACTGTACCTCATGATTGCATGAATGATATTGAGTGGTCCACTTCGGCCAGGGTCAATCTGAAAGATATGCCCCTGGATGGGGGGAGCACTTATATATCGATGGCTCTTGTTCAAGACCGTCTGATGGAGTGTATCTGTGTGGATATGCCATTGTGACACAGGAGGGTGAGAGGGTGGAGGCATATCGCCTGAACCATAATTCAGCACAGGCTGCAGAAATAATTGCATTAACAAGAGCCTGTGAGTTAACAAAAGGCAAAAGAGCCACCATCTATACGGATAGCAAATATGCGTACGGGGTCGTTCAAGACTTCGCCCAGACTTGGGCTAGACAAAATTTTCAGACATCTGAGGGCAAACCAATATCATATGCAGAGTTGGTGGGAGATCTATTACAAGCTGTAATGTTGCCATCTGAACTAGCTGTAGTGAAGGTCAAGGGACATGCGTCAGGAGATGAACCAGACGCTGTTGGCAACAGAAATGCTGATGAAATGGCCAAACGGGCTGCGGAACATGCAGAGTTTTCTTCATATCAGAGAGCACACAGGGAGACGTGAAACATTGGGCAGAAAATGGATGCGCCCCAGATGCTAACAGATTGATAATGTCAGGACTCTGTCCTTCCTGTTACGAGTTCTCATGCTCACTGGAAGGAGTCGTGACAGAACCACGTCTTGCGGGTTTATGTTGCATTTTGTGTGGAGACACGTGGCTTTGTTGTCACTTTCGCCGCGTGTCATCCTGTCTTGTCTTTCAGCCCCGCCTTCCTGTTTCTCTGTTAGTCTCCCATTAGTGTTTCATCCCTCTCACCTGTCCCATTCATCTTCCCGCCAGTTCCCATTAGTGTTAATCCTTGTCACATGTCCTTCACCGTCCCTGTATCATTTTCCCTCGTCAGTGGTTCGCTTTATTAGTCCTGTGTTTATTCCCAGTCGTTGTTCGGTGCATTGTTCTTTGTACGTGCGTTTTACTCACCCTAATGTCTGTGTCCTGTGGATTTTCCCTTGTGCTGTGGATTTATTATTTTTATACTCTTTGGACCTTGTTTATTTTGCCCCCTTGAGGGAGGTTTTCGGTTTATCATTTTCTATTTTAGTTTATTTTGTCAGACACCCCCTCATGGGTATTTCCTTTGTTCTTATTAAAGTCTTCTTTGTTTAACCCTTCACCTGCCTGCATTTGGGTTCTGTCCTCCCGTTCCGTGACAGATAAGAGATAAAAACGGCCGAATCGCAAAGCTGTCTGTGGTGGTATTGATAAGACATTACCACGGTATTTCGTACAACAGCGCGTCTAAAGTTACACAGATGATTAATCGCCTGTATTGTATACAGGATACAGCAAAAATGGTCAAACTCAATTCAATTCAATTTTATTTATATAGCGCTTTTCACAATGTGCATTGTTCCAAAGCAGCTTTACAGGAGCAAATAAGAAAAACACAGAAAGGTAAAACACAGCACAGTGCATGGTGTTTATAGACCAAGCAAGATCATTATAATAAATAATATCTAATAAATAAATGAATAAATAAATGCAGTCTCCCAGTGAGCAAGCCAACACTGCACTGCTCTGCTGTGGCGAGGAACCCAAACTCCAATGCTGAATAATGGAGAAAAAAAAACCTCGGGAGAAACCAGGCTCAGCCGGGAGGGCCAGATCTCCTCTGACGTGTCATAGCTGCACTCAGTGACCCCGACCAAAGCCACCGAGCAACGTCCACAAAGAACAGGGAGAGCCCACGAGCCGCGACCCAGGAAGCCCCACCCGCCAAAACCGTGCAGGTCCAACCCGGTCCCATTCCGTGGTCAACAACAGACAACAGAGGGACAACCAGGGAAAAGTAGTAATGGCATAATTGGTCAAACTAATTGTAGACTCGTGTTTAATATGCGCCAAAACAAGCCCTCACAGGAAAATGCCACACGATGCGTTACCGTTTCCAGAAGGTCCGTGTATCTTTTGGCCATTTGTTTTTCAGTTTGAACTTGAACAAACGGGAGTGAGAAAACGGCGCCATTTTCGTTTTTCGTTCATCAAAAAAAACAGAAAAACGAGAATTCTGCTTTTTTTTCGTTTTCAACTTAACGTTTAAAAAACGAATAAACAACTTGAAAACTAGTTTCTCACATGTGGGTGGTATGAAACGCCCCCTTCCGCTGATTGGCAAATCAAAGGTCAGTAAGCGACGTCTTCGGTTGTTCCTCGGTTCCGAATAAATAGTCCTCCGCTGCTGTACATAAAGTATGTTTCATTGCTCACATTAAACAACCGTCCACAAACCGTACAGGGCAGATTATAGACTGGACTTTCTTCTGTGTTACCTAGAGCATTTCATTTAAATATTTATATCACAGATATTAATGTAGTTCGCATCCGCATCTTTCTAGCTCTCCAGGGTTAAATCTGCGCGAGACACTGGACCGCACGAAGCGGATTCATATACTTATTTTATTTCATTCAAAATTCGCTGTGTTGTGGTTGTTGGGTTACCACATTTTTTTCCCACAAGTTTGCTTCTGTGTACACTCCATCAAGTGAACCAATTAAGACGAATTCAGAGTTGTGCTGCGTGGCAAAGCTGCGCGAGACACTGGACAGTACGCAGCGGATGCATATAGGCCTACAGTGCAGCGATGTAGTCAAAGTGAAAGTGACCTATTTGTCAGATATGTTGATCAAGTTTCAGTCACTGTGTAGATTCCACAGAAAAAAATCATTCAGTGTATGCTAAAGATTCTAGTATTTTATAAAACGTTTTTACTGTGATATTTACGACTGGCACATGCGAACGATGACAACGAGAGAAATGCTGACAAAAATCAAATTAATTAAGCTATCACTGGGTTATTATTATTATTTAGACGTACGCTTTTTTAATAAATGAACAACAACAAGCTTTAATGTGCAATTAGAACGAAAGTTTTTTCCTTTATGAAAAAAAGATACATCTAGCCATCTTAAGCTAAATATAAATGATCAAACAAAAATAAATGCTAATTGTTTAGACTTACGGAGCCTCAATACAAATTACAACGGAACACAGCGAATTTTGAATGAAGTAAAATAAGTAGGCTATATGAATCCGCTTCGTGCTGTCCAGTGTCTCGCACGGCTTTGCCACGCAGATTTAACCCTGGAGAGCTAGAAAGATGCGGACGCGAACTAAATTAATATTTGTGATATAAAAAATGATATGAAATGCATTAAGTTGCACGAGGAAAGTCCAGTCTAGAACCTGCCCTGTACGGTTTGTGTGGACGGTTGTTTAATGAGAGAAATTAAACATACTTTAAGGATCCCCACTGTACAGCAGCGGAGGACTTATTTACGTCTAAATAAAAATAATAACCCAGTGATAGCTTAATTAATTTGTATTTTTGTCAGCATTTCTCTCATTGTCATCGTTCGCATGTGCCAGTCGTAAATATCACAATATAAACGTTTTATAAAATACTAGAATCTTTAGCATACACTGAATGATTTTTAATGTGGAATCTAAACAGTGACTGAGCCTTGATCAACATATCGGACAAATAGGTCACTTTCACTTTGACTACATCACTGCACTGTATCCGCTGCGTACTGTCCAGTGTCTCGCGCAGCTTTGTCACACAGCAAAACTCTGAATTCGTCTTGGTTCACTTGATGGAATGTACACAGAAGCAAACTTGTGGGAAAAAAATGTGGTAACCCAACAACCACCAACACAGCGAATTTTGAATGAAATAAAATAAGTATATGAATCCGCTTCGTGCGGTCCAGTGTCTCGCGCAGCTTTGCCACGCAGATTTAACCCTGGAGAGCTAGAAAGATGCGGATGCGAACTACATTAATATTTGTGATATAAATATTTATATGAAATGCGCTAGGTTGCACAGAAGAAAGTCCAGTCTATAATCTGCCCTGTACGGTTTGTGGACGGTTGTTTAATGAGAGCAATGAAACATACTTTAAGAATCCCCACTTTACAGCAGCGGGAGACTATTTATTCGGAACCGAGGGACAACCGAAGACGTCGCTTAATTACTGACCTTTGATTTGCCAATCAGCGGAAGGGGGCATTTCATACCGCCCACATGTGAGAAACTAGTTTTCAAGTTGTTTATTCGTTTTTTAAACGTTAAGTTGAAAACGGAAAAAAAGCAGAATTCTCGTTTTTCCGGGGGTTTTTTGATGAACGAAAAACGAAAATGGCGCCGTTTTCTCACTCTCGTTTGTTCAAGTTCAAACTGAAAAACAAATGGCCAAAAGATACACGGACCCCAGAAGCACCTTTTCAGTGCCTTCAGATAGATTTTTTTCATATGCCAGCGGTCGGAAATCTAAAATACATGCTAACTATCGTCGATAGGTTTTCAAAATGGCCTGAAGTTTTTGCATGTGCGAAGGAGGATGCGAAAACGGTAGTGAAAATACTGTCGAAAGAAGTAATTCCACGCCTCGGCATTCCTATGACTATCGAAAGTGACAATGCCACGCCATTCACATCGAAAGTGACCAAACTATTGGCTAAAGCGTTAGCCATAGATTGGCACTATAATATACCCTATCACCCGCAGTCATCGGGGGTGGTGGAACGAACACACCGAACAATCAAAGATAAGATCACGAAAGCCTGTATGGAAACAAGCAGGAAATGGCCAGATGTGCCATATTGGCTGAAATGAGAATGACCCCATCCTCAACGACAAAATACTCACCATTTGAGATTTTGATGGGTAGACCTTTCCCGACCCCTTGGGTCAAAGGTCACACAGGCGTTTCTTCCCTAGGAGACATGGAGGTGATCCTGGATGACCACGTGATTTCCCTTATTGATAAACTGAATTCTGTGTGTGCTGATGTTTCTCTTTCTCTCCCTATTCCGTCAGATAAGCCCACGCATAATTTCATTCCAGGCCAACAGGTTCTGATTCGGAGTCTGAAACCAGTCGCCGTGGGGGAACCGAGATACCTGGGCCCAGCTGTAGTTATCGCAGTAACGAGAACTGGAGTGCTTACGGATCATAAACCACAGTGGATTCACGCATCCAGGCTGAAGCATCTGCCAACATCCGCATCACCAATTGACACTGTAGGGCCTAAGAAGCCTGCCCAAAGTGTGTAACAGGGCACTGGTGAGAGGGCTTGAGCCAGACAGAAGACCCTTGCTCTTTTAGTGGGTGAGGGGGCCACCTGTCGGCTGAACATAGGGCCTGGGCAAATTTTGCCCCATTTATAGCTTCCCGATCACCTCTGAAGGTTCCCCTGTTACACATTTGGGTCTAAATTGTCCAATATGTCAGTCATATTTTTGGTATTGATTCACCACATTCATATGCCACAAACGTGGTGGAGATTGGCTAATTACACCATAAAGTGACATGATAGTTGTTGTACTTATGTTCCAGATAATGATGCGGATGGGCATTTGATCGTTCAAGGAATTAAGAACATCACCAGAGCAGTTGCTGAGATGACCAGCCGAGAGAGGAATGGAGAAGAATGGGACTGGAGTTTGAGTTTTTCCAGCCTGTTCAGTAAAATCGAACATTGGCTGATTTTAATCGTTATAATTATTTCATGCATTCTGGTTTTGCTTTGCTTATGGCCCTGTATTATGGCTATGATTCGCCGTGCATTAAAATCATCTATAAGTGTGATTATGAAGGTTCAAGACCAGGGGATAAGATGACCAAAAATCCGGATGTAATGTAAGGACAGAGGTAAAACATCTGCTCAGACTTAGATTAGGAATTTTCTTTATTATTTAGCATTTTTACTTTTACTGTTTATCATGGATGCGGAAAATTAAATGGTAAGTCAAATGACTTAAAGAGGGCAACTGTTAGATTTAATTTCAGCATAAATAATTACAAGCCCACAAAATCCAGAATTGTGAAGTTGTTATCTCACTATACATTGCTGGCTATACAGTAGGAGGGTAGGAGGAAGGGATGCCTTCGGGCTATTCATGGGAGGAGGGGATTCCTTCTAAGCTAAACATTCTTTGTCCGAACTGCTATACCACCTTATTTGGTCATTCTGTGAACTCCTGGACATATGAAACCTGCCAGATGTCTTTTGGCACTGTTATATATAAAGACTTGTAGTTTCTAGAATAAATGAGTTCAAAAGCTTGATGCCTCTATGTGTCTTGTTTTTTGTGCGCCCAGATCTGCAGAAGAACTCTCTCACAACATCCAACCTATTTCTGATTTGCTTTTACTGGTGATCCAAAACACAGAAAGAAACTTAGTGTTCGTAAGGAACTAGAAATTTAACAGCTCCTTAACTGATTTTTTGTCTGGAGCCTTGACTATAACTAATTACTTTTTAAAAGTAACTTGTCCAACACTGCCAATAACCAGTGGTGGATAGTAACAAAGTAAATTTGCCTGAGTACTGTACTTAAGTACACTTTTTGAGTATCTGTACTTTACTTGAGTATTATTTTTTCTGAGTACTTGTACTTTAACTTCACTACATTTGAAAGACAAATATCATACTTTTTACTCCACTACATTTATAAAAAGGTCCAAAAGTAGAAAATGGTTTCTATGCAGCGGGTTTTCCTGTGTGCGCAATTTATCTGGCTTGCGATCTGCCAGGACCTTTTACTGTTGCAAAGTATTTCAATTTTTCTATGCTCGCCGTTTTCCGGCAAGCTTTGAATGGCCATTTGGCAGTTTTTTAACGGAAATCTGGCAACTCTGGGATCTTCCCCGCTAAACTAATGTAAACGTAGGCGCTGCTTCACCATTGATAGCGCTCTAAAAAGGCAAATAGAACAATAAAAGACGAAAAGGCACATGTTAAAGTGTGGTGTAATCATCTGTGGGTTACGATCAGTCAAAGATCGTAGAAACATTGTCATGAAAAAGAACGGCATAACGGCTAAACGGTAAATAAGCATCACATACACCTTGAGCTACACGTGCGTGTTAACTTCTGATCTGCTGCTATATCATTTAAAGCGATTTGGAGAATGAATGATGTTTTTACTGAAGTAACTAAGTATTCCTGTTGAAATAAAAATAATAGAACCCTGGCCAAAATACAACAGAAAATGTAATGGATTTAATGGTTATAATGGGACTTGTACTATGGATACTTGTTGTCTAGTTGTATGTGATGGATTCTATTGATGGGATGGTAAATCCTATTGGAATAAAACCCAAAAACACAATACAAAGAGGAATTTAATTAAAAAATCTCATTCTAATTCAAAAATTCATTGGTTTTTTCAGCAGGGATGGTATTTGCAGTAAAACCACAGTATCAACATATTTACCAATTTCTATATATAGGAACCATACTCCAATTAATAATCTTTAGTAAAACCACAGCAACTAAACATATAATGAACATAGATCATTATACTAGCTATAGTTTACAGTATGTTTGTAGTTAAATTATGGTAATACAAATGGTAATAAATCCATGGCTTCTACACTTTACTATTTACAAGAACCTTATTACTTACTGGTAAATTGCTGCTAAAACTGGTTAAGGGAATATACAAAATAAAAGAACACTGCTCATAAATACATAGGCCTTGGGAGCTAATGAGGATAATTACTGATCATACAGGATTATATCTAAACTAAACATATACTGTATGTGCTAAACATATAAAGCTCTTAAAGGAGTTGCTCACTGCAAAATTTGCCCCCATTGACTTTCCATAGTAGGAATAAAAACTACTATGGAAAGTCAATGGGGGCAAATTTTGAAGTGAACTACTCNCTGTGAGCTACTCGGTGTATTCAGTAGGGTGCTTCAGAGGCATAAGGTATACGACAATAAAACAATGCACAACTGACATAAAGGAAATTTACTTTTAATACTTGAGTACTTTTAAAAGCATGTACTTCTGTACTTTTACTCAAGTAAGAATCTGTCTTTACAACTTTTACTTGTAGTGGAGTAATATTTGACCAGTAGTATCTGTACTTTCACTCAAGTAAGGAAGTTGTGTACTTCGTCCACCTCTGCTTACTGGTAAATTGCTGCTAAAACTGGTTAAGGGAATATACAAAATAAAAGAACACTGCTCATAAATACATAGGCCTTGGGAGCTAACGAGGATAATTACTGATCATACAGGATTATATCTAAACTAAACATATACTGTATGTGCTAAACATATAAAGCTCTTAAAGGAGTTGCTCACTGCAAAATTTGCCCCCATTGACTTTCCATAATAGGAATAAAAACTACTATGGAAAGTCAATGGGGGCTAATTTTGAAGTGAACTACTCGTTTAATACAACTAATACTGTGAGCTACACGGTGTATTCAGTAGGTTGCTTCAGAGGCATAAGGTATACGACAATAAAACAATGCACAACTGACATAAAGGAAATTTACTTTTAATACTTAAGTACGTTTAAAAGCACGTACTTCTGTACTTTTACTTAAGTAAGAATCTGTCTTTACAACTTTTACTTGTAGTGGAGTAAAATTTGACCAGTAGTATCTGTACTTTCACTCAAGTAAGGAAGTTGTGTACTTCGTCCACCTCTGCCAATAACCATCTGCCACAAAGCAAGCTTACTTGAATGTATTAACCTATTATCCCAGCAAGCAATAGCCATCATTTCACAGTCTCTGTTAACTATAGACCAGATATAGTCTGGCTATGAGTAACCCACTTCTAGCCAAAATAACCTTGAATTTGGTTACATGTTGTTTTTGCCTAAAAAAAACTTGTATGATGTATGATATTCCATCATGTAAACAAAATCAACAGGAGTTTGGTTTCATTTCTTTGACATGTTCTGTGCATAGCCACGATTTAGCTCCTATTCAGCTATTTGTAGCCAACTTATAATCAGGACTGGTTCATTGTCATTTTTGGCCAGTCAGCGCAGAGATTGATGATATAATCATCATGTTTAAAATACAAATAATATCAGCAATATATGTTTGTCATTTCATTACATGGTCGATCTGTAGTCACGATTTAGCTCTGAATTGGATGGGCTATGTGCAGTCTGTTTTTAGTCCACTCAGCGAAATCGAGGCATTGCATAGTCTAATTTCAATGGCTTGGTTTAGCTCTGATTCAGACCAGTGCCAAAAAGTGTTAAAATTGTTTGTTATGACATCATCAAATCAAAGTAAACATTCATTACATAATTTGTATTATATTTGCTGTCACACAGTCTCAGCCTCAGACATCACGCCCACGGACCATTGACTAAACATCTGATGCATATGCCACACTTAACTGGAAACACTTCAGGAATGTCAAAGTCCTCACATGATTGGTAGAATTATACCAGATTTCTGGGAGATCCGAGTGTCGCGTTTATTTTCAAAGCGCAGACATGTGATCGAGGAAGAAAAGCGGTGTGACAATGAGCATTAATCAAGATCACACAGCATTGGTTCACGGCATACTCCTCTTCTGCTGTTGTGTTGGCGTTGATGGTGCGCATCGTTTCTGCCTGGTCTTACTGCACATGTCATTTATATGCAAATTCAGTCGTACAACTTCTTTGGAAGCCTACTGTACTTCATTAGTACACTTCGGCAAGACGTGCAGATTGCCTCTAAACATGACACGGCACAAAACGAAATCTGATTGGTTGCTTTACCTGTCAGTCATATGGCCTCTTGGGCGGGCCTTGACCACAGAAAGCGGCGATAATCTGGCTACACGAGACTAGCTGTCACATAACATTCATACACATCTACGATATTATTTTTCTTTCATTTTAACAAATTAAACAAATGCAATTACAGTTCTTGACCACTAGATGGCAACTGTAGCCCTACCGAGATGGCAATGCGAGACTTGAAAGTTAGTAGCGATCACTAGCTGCGTTTACATGGACACATCGGATTGAATTTAATCAGATTGTGCAATCTGAATGTAGTGTTTACATGAAAGGTAAATTAAGTGATCTGATTGATGTGTGTGTTTACATGACAAGCTTCAAATCCGATATAATCTGCTGACATGCGCACTCTGCACAAGTGTTCACCTAAATACCCACTAAAACAGTGTTTTAAAGCACATGTTGTGTATATTTTATTTTACAAACAGCACAAAAAATGTCTCCAAAAACCCTCCAAAAAATGGCAGAGTAATGTCTCGTGCAACGGGCGCTGCAGTGATAGCTGCCCACTGCTCCGGGTGTACGTGTGTTCACGACTTTCTGTGCGTGTGTTCACTACTCTCTGGATAGGTTAAATGCAGAGGTCACATTTCGGGTATGGGTCACCATATCTGACTAATAGGTCACTTTCAAATGAAGCACAAGCACATCCGATGCAGTTTTACCATGGTAAAACCATTCACCTTTCTGTGTTCGGCTCATATACTTGGTCACTTAAAAAAGTTTGATTTACGCTACCTTTGCTCTAAATCCTGTTTGGTGAAGTCACGTTACTTATGGCCATGAAATAATGTAAAGTATATAACATCATTGATGCATTCGCTGGACGAATGCATACAAGTATTATTATGCTTTATATTACTAATCCGAGACTGTAAAATATGTATATTTAATAATGATTATTATACGTATTTTCCTTTGAGCTAAACTAATTCCTTGACTGAAATTGATGTTTTAAATAACTAATTTCATGGATGTGATCTTGACAGATCTGGTGGGGAACCATATTTGGTGAGCTTCGCTCATCATTATTTTAACATGCAACTAAAACCGCTACATATTTTGGTGGAGGGAATGCAGGCACAGTTTTAAAACTTGTTTTGTGAGCTGAACTCAGTGACAATTCATGTTTGTTTCTATGTGTGTTTATTGAAACCGAGTACTCTTTTAAACGGCACTTTGTTATGTATGAATGAAGGTGTAGACCCGCCCACTTATCCTTGGGAGACTCTTGAGCTTCTCGCAGAGAAAACCTCAGCGTCTGTCAAAGATTTAGTGACAATATAAAGATGAAGAAACCTCTTTATAGCGCACTATATTATTATTTTACCACCCTAAATTGAGCAAGCGATGTTCCTCCCTCGTCTTACTAAGGCCTTATTGTTAATGCATAGCTAGGTGTTACTGATGTGTATTCCAGTGCTATTCAACTAAGCTATTGCGCTCCCTGGGGTGAACAAATCAGCGTAGCTGACTGATAATGTTCTGCCCATTCGCTCCTTCCCAGCGGATTTAATATAGTAAATAACTCTGGGTCAGTTTACTATTTAGGGGGGAGTTTTACAAAAATCTTGATCAAGTGTGTTAATATTTAATGTTCCCGACTAAGTACACAAATAACTTTCAGGACGGCGAAGAAATCCTGTTAGTCATTTATTGTGTAGTATTGTCTATTGTGTTTATTGTGTGTGTAGGTTGAAAAGCCATGTACCCATGTTCAGTAAACTGACACGAGCCATTAGTCCCGCGATCAAATTACACGCATTAATGTAAGTGTAATTCTGCACAGAATGTGAAACCTGAAGTCTGGCAGAAGACGCATTACCTTCTACTAACACTAGAGGTCAGTTTGTCTTAAAGTGTCTAACACTTCTCCTGTCTCATCTCTGCCTGACTCCCCCCTTTGCTCTGGCAACCCTATCTTGTGTGAAGTCTCAGCCAGTCTCTTCTTTTGTTTGATTTGTCTGAATTAATTTCATTTTATGATTTCATTATTCTGCTATTGCACTGTCTACTTTATTTGAGCATATTAATTATCATTATAGTTTGTATATAATCATAATTAATATTATTTTGTTATTGTTTTGATGATTTGATTTTTATCATTTCACCATTTGAATTACTCTTTCTCCCCAGGGTTTCTTACATTTTCTCCCTTGCAGTTAGAATTGTATTTGATAATACTTAAATTTTAATTAAACCAACTTAATTGAATTTTAATTTTCATCAAAACAATCAGATTGCACTCTTGAAGGTGTTTAGGAGTAACTCTCAATCGCCTATTTTTTTTTATTTGAGTTATTCATATAATGATTTAACTGACTTTGCTATGACTCCATAGTGCCCCCTACATACGGGCCCTGTCATAGACCTTAGTGTGGAGCCAGTTCACCCCCGAACAAGGAAACCCCCCTTCTCTATCCTAACCTCTCTCTTCACTTATGTGACTTTCTTTTTCCTATAAGAGACTGAACCTGTCTGAACATCAGTAAAATTCTTGGTAATTATGTTGATGAACCGAATAGCCTAAGTCACATAATTACCTCCTAGGTAACACTCTTCAGCAACATTATTCATAGTTTTTCCTGTGTTCACCCACACCAATTATCCGCCTCCGCCTTCATGGCTAGGATAATGAGCGTTTAGTTTGCGTCACTAACTGACCAACTCAGTTAAGCGTGCAACACATAGCCAACATATTTATTTCAGCAGATCTGTACAGACTTGCATCTTGCTCTTAGTACCTTTCTCTCTTTCCCTGTGTCTCAATATGTCCAGACCATCCAGTCCTGTCACCTGCCAGACCAGCTAGAGACCAGGCTAAGCACTGCGATGGACTCCTGCCCGGGACCAACAGTGGCACACGGCAACTGCGCTGAGGGAAGGGACCACAATCCAAACCAGAGCTTCAACTACAGAGAGCCAACAAACTCATCTAAAGTGCACAGCCAGGATCATCGGTGACCACGACCAGATCGTCCAACTACAGCCAAAGCGAAGGAAGCCGGGAGGAGCCAGAAGCACATGCAGAACCACCTAGACCAGCTGGACCTGCAAATGACAGCAGATGAAGAGGACCAGGAGCTACAGGAGGAGATGAAAAGCTACAAGAGTCCTTTGCAACACACAGACTGAGCGCAGAGAGCAATTGGAGCAGATGCCAGAGAGGAGCTGGCAGGAAAACTCTAACATGCACAAGCTCTCTTCATAATGGCCCGGCAGACAGCAACATAATGCCACGGCCAAGGCCTATAAAGGCCATCTGCAAGCAGCCCACGCTGAAGTCCAAGCCATGACTCAGCAATGGAACCAAAATGAACTGAACTTAGCTTGCAGACTACAATGTTAACAGACAGGAGAACGCAACAAAATATCTCCTGACAAACAGGCCAGCCCCAGCTAAAAGCCCAAAGCTGCGAAAGTGGGGGCGAAAGCCTACTGTTCACACCTTCCTAGCCAGCAAACACAGAGGAGTGGGGCAGGAACCATCCAGAAGAACCTGCAGACACACACCCTGCGTGTCCCCACAGACCCCAGCAAGCTGGCCAGAAACATGACAGCTGTCACCACTTAACGCTGTCACTCTGAACACTGCATTAGGCCACAACAAACTCCTACCTGCAAAACATTGACTCTCGGGCAGGAACTCTGCCCAGTGTGACCACACAAGACAGATCACCTGCTTAGGATCACCTCCAGCCTAGAGAACCACAGCATCCTATGCAGCAGTCAGAAACTGTCAAAGTGGATTACAGCAGCTACAACACCTCTGCTACAGCCAGCATCCGAGTCTACATGATATGACGGAACAGGCCGAAAGGGAAGAAGACTTCAACGCAAAACTTTCCTGCCTCAGAAATCCACATCACACTGCGAGTCATCACCTAAGCGCTACGGCCTTCTTCCGCCAAGATCACCTGATATCTGTGGAACTCAGCCCATAAGGCCTACAGAAAACATAGCGCTGCCTCCATAAAGACTGTTTAAATCTTGCCTATCTCTGCACATCACAAAGAACTGACTCTGGAGGGTGCACCACAGCAGCAGCTCTTCAGCAGAGACTCAGCAGATGTTACAGCCTGCCGGGAACAGCCCAGCTCCAGACAGAATGCTCTGAGACAACATGGAGCTGACCACTTTCGTCGGTCGACCCGAAAGACGGCGCCCCGTGAAAACCCAGCTGGCAACCTAGGAGCCACTGACCCATTCCGGCCCAACAGTCATCGAGGCATTCATCTCAACGCCATGGACGACACCTGTCCAGAGAGCAAAACAGTGCAACTACGTCTGAGCCAGCAGAGATCCTGAGGACATCAAAGGAGCTGATTCCACAAATCCTCACCAGGAGGATGTGAAAAAAATCCAGAAAGACATCCAGATCTCTGCAACCTGCTTGTCAACCACAGAGACAGTCATCCTAGCACCAGATCATGCTATGATGAGCATGGCACCCAGACCGCATCTCAGCAGACGGCTGACTACCTAGAACAGGCCGAAACACACACAAACACGGCCATCAGCTGAGGTATGACTGAAACAATGCGTTCCCACACACCTGACCAGCGGCTCCACAAGCATGTACACCCCATGTACATATCACGGATGGACACATGCTCTCTCTTCACCAGCGAAGACCCGCTGAATTGTTTTGGAGCCTCTAAGAGACTTTAAGCATTACAAAAGAATTGCGCTCAAGTACAGGAACTTCCGCTTTCCGGCCAGCCAACTCATCTGAAATGCATTGCCAGGTCACAAAAGTCAGGCATGACATCTCAGCTGGTCACGAGAACTCAGTCTCAAGGTCGAACCAGCCGACGACCCAGACGTTTCCTGCCCTTACATGCCAAAGGCACATCACCAAGTGACATGATGATAGCAGGCACCATACAGGAATTATGGGCAGATATCTCAGACATCAGCTTTACACTGTTCGCACGCTCTCCACAACAACACCAGCATCAGACATTTCCTCTTCTGTCAAGTGCGCGCAGTTTCCATTAGACTCATGCCTGTCAACCAAGGCAACGGCCCAGGACACCCGTGCTTTGAACTTGAAATGGAATAACCAATGCTGAACCTGCTACTTCCTGGTTCTCGCGAATCTCACAGCCCCATGGGGGGCCCTGTCAAGTGCGAGAACTTTCTGCCAGACCAGACCAGGCCAGAGCTTCGCACTCTGGTGAATAAATGAGACTGTAGCACCTGCATTCACCAAAAGGGGTCACTGTTCAGCTCAACACACAGTGTGACCTAGCCCTCAACCACACATATTCAATGGAATACATGGAGCATGGCCCACTCTGGAAGCCACACCCTCTTTTCACTGAATAAGTCATCTTTTGCAGTGTGCATACTGTACAAGTGAGTACATTTACCAAAGACTTTGAACAATGCCTTCATGAAGAGCATGACAGCGGATTACCACTCTAAGGAGATGGACAACGCCCTTCACCTGCCATAAACTGCAAGTGCTAGAGCTGCTCTTCACAAAAGACGATGATGCAGAACTAATGTCAACTATGTGGCCCCACTCACAAACCACATGACATTACATCCCAAGCTAGCTGCATCCCGGGCTACACAGAACACCACCTACAAGGTTTGTGAACTGTTAAAAAGAACTGTCCACTCATGTAAATGAGCGCTCAAGACGGTGCCATGTACACACCCAATGGCACCTGTGCTTCACCACATGCCTGATTTACCCTTGCTGAATGGAGTTCCATCTGAAAGCTGGACTTGCCAACCACTGCCTTAACACTGTGACAGCGTGACCAAAACGAAAAGGGGGGTAGCCAAGCACCAGCAGAACACGGCTCTTACCACAGCCTGAGCACCCAGATGACAAGAGCTGCTCTGTACTTCACAAGCCATCCAGCAAGGTTCCATTCACATCAGAACACAGAAGGTAACCATAGAGACCTGTCACCAACCTGTGATGTTTCTAACAGTCAACGCCTCCTCACCACAGATCCCATGCACACAAAGCCACATGGTCGACAACACAATGGTGAGGCACTGCACGCCCAGAGCAGGTGTTTTGTGGAAAACGACAAGCCTGTCCCACTCCAACACTTCAAGCTGGGGCCCCAAACATCACAGCACAAGTGACAGTTATCCTAAATATCCTTCAAATCGCAGCAGCTCACAAAAACTCCATCAGACAATTTATTACCTGCATAGACTCAAAGTAGGCTAAGCTAAGTTTCACACGCTATCACTTGGCAAGAAACAAAGCGAATCATAAGTCAGTTGAGCATTAACACCTGTTCCAGACATCTAGTGTCATCACAAAGGAACACGATATGCTCCTCTGCGGGAAAAGGTGAGAGGACATTCAAAGTCGACCAGTGAAAACTGAGGCTTTTTGTGATAACCGGGGGTTACCAAAAACCAGCCCGCCCATCCCAAGCATCGCTTCTAAGCCACAGCTAGCACCTCATAGCATGAAGCCTGCATCACACCCACCCACACTGGTTCCGCCTACAATACAGCTTCGCTGAAGCAACCACCAACGCTCAACGGTCACCTCTCAAAACCCTCCACCTCCCTTTCACAATGTCCAACCTTGCTGCGTCTGATAAGCAAAATCCTCTAGTTTGTTCCTGTAACAACACAGCACCACGGCTTGCAACTTTCCAGGAACAAAGGGGGGGTCATGCTGATGTATGCCTACGACGCACCATGGGCCAGACACCATGGCACCAAAGCCACTAACGCACAAAGAAGTGGCGCACTGCCCCGGCATGCAGCGACAGCGCACATCAGAAGAAGTTTAATTTGATGCCAGCTCCAATCAACAAACTTCAAACGAAACAGCCTCACTATGACGCAAAGCATCCATCAAGAAAGATTGTGTGTGACCTATGCCCATGTCAACAAGGGGAAACTATGACTTTTTTACAATCACATGCAAGTTCACCAAGCAGGTAGAGTACCGCCCACCAGCCCACGAGACAGACCACTGCATCACAGCACACCTCCACATGTTCTTCAGGTTCAGACTGCCACTGATACCCAGCTCAGACAGAAACGCCCACTCCAGGACTGAGATCAGGCAGAGAGGTTTTGGAAACAAAAGCACACAAGCCTGACTCCATTCTCTGAACCAGTCTCAGCCGGCCAAGTGTAATGAACCAACTGAACAACGAGCAGTACGCTGGAGAAGTATGTATCTGTTAACATGAAAACTGGGATGGGAACAGCCCCCTTGTGTCCACCGCCATCAGAGGAACCTCAAACCAACTGACGTGTGTGTCTCTTTTTGATCTGATGGCCTAAGGTCAGACGGCACCACCACAACATCCAAAATGCCAGCCAAGAGGCTCCAACCTTGTCACACCCTCCACCGCTCACCAGTACTTCAACGAAAGACACCGAAGCATGACACCTGCTTTGCCAGTAATCACTGCAGAAAACGTGAAGGCCAGAGAGCATGCTACACCCGGCAAGATTCCCAAGAGGAACGTGATGTGGGTGACAAGATTTGGTGTCATAGCTTTGCCCAGCTACGTGAGACATCCTCCCATCTGTTGTCCAAGAAACTTCTGCCACACTGGACGGGACTTCCTGTGATTGTAGACAGGTGCTCCCCCATCACTCACAGAGTCAAGATGAGTGGAGGCAGGAAGGACCAATCATCAGACGTGTCCACCGCCACCAGTTTAAAGACACTTGACCTCTGGGCAAGAAACAAGCTAATGTCAATCGAGCAGAAGTGAACTTCCTCCTCACAACCAAAACTGCGAAGACGGGGGGGTTAGCTAGTCAACACCACTCCCCATGACACAGCACTACAGGCATTTGCTTGGAGGCCAATCATGCCATCCCACCTGCTGTTTCATCCAGGACTGCTGCAGTGCATCCCCTCAAAGATAGGAAACACCCTAACCAACGTGTTGCAAGAACCAGCAAACAGGTGCAGGGAGCAGGGGAGCATCCCTTGATGTCCAAGCAGGATGGAAAAGATGAAAGGTACCCAAGCTTAGGGCTGTCACGGTTGGGAAATTTCCCTTGCGGTAATTATGGCTGGGTCAATAGCGCGGTTGGCGGTTGTACCGCCCCACCTACCTTTTTTTTTTGCAAATTACCTGACATATAATTTTGGTGCATTTAAAGATTTATTGAGTAGTTGTTATTATGTAGTATATATTTTTTGTTTTTAAATGACAGAGAGACTGGCCTTAAAATGTTTTGTTTATTGTTAAATGCAGAACACAATGGACCATGCCTTGAATCTGAAAAACTAAAAAACTAAATTAGCCTGTTTAAGTCAAAATACAGCAAAAAAAATATAAAATGGAAATAAATAGGCTATTATGTCACGTGAGAATTAACTTTTTAAATGACAGAGAAAGGGGTTATAAAATGTTTTTTGTCCAATGCAAAATGCCGAACACAGCAATAAGAACATGCCTTCAATCTGAAAAACGAAAGAACTCAAGTATCACATGAGTGATGATGAACAGTGTAAATGAAAATACAGTACAGGAAAAAATAAATAAAATAATAAATAAAAAAGCTCACTTGAGCGTTAAGGAATGTGATTTAAACCTGGCTTATCATGTCCTTGTTTCGTGCTAGAAAAACTAACATATTAACCTTATGTGGTGTCAGGGACGAACGTATAGGCATAACAATGTTTCCGGCGGCACTGAAAACTCTTTCTGATGGTGTGCTGGTCGCACAAATACACATGTACTTGCGAGCGACTTTGGAAAGCATCGGAAATCTGCCCTGGTTTTCGCGCCACCAGGAGAGTGGATTTGCATTAGAGTCTATTGGATCTTCTTGTAAATAGCACGTAAGCTCGTTATCTGCGCGAACTCTTCTAGGTACGGACGCTGACGCGGAGGTTGTCCGTGAATTCAGCAGGTCTCCAAGAGTCTTTTTCTTTGCTGCAGGTGGCACCTCAGCTTGCCCTTCATCTGTAGCCACTGATTCACTGGCACCACCTCTTCCTTCCTCCGACATTCCCAGCATCTCTTCGATGATTGCGGATTTTTCACCAGTGTCAAAAATATGATCCCCCTATATCTAGGGTCTAAAAAAAGGGCTTTGCCAAAAGTTTTTTCAAAGGCAGCTAGTTCGTATTTCTCCAGGAGAACACTGCACATTTTTTGCTTTATATCCGATGTCAGTGTGGTATCCTCGTTTGATGGTTTAATGATGTCCTCTGTAAGGAGTTTCAGCACGGGTTTGACTGATGACACGGTCACATAGCTCTCGCCAGACAGCAGATCCGTAAACTCAGCGGCGGGTTTCAGTGCTGCATTCACGGATTCGAGCACAGCAATATCTTGCCATCTTGGATTTAGATGGTGGTGTCGCCGGTCATCCAAAACTCTTCTGATAGCAGGGACTTGCTCCAAAATTCTTTCCACCATTTTCTGTTTGGAGCCCCATCTCGTAGCGCAATCCTAAACAGAGTATTGGCCGTTAAATCGCTGAACAAAAAAATATTTTAAATCGCTGAACTCCCAAAATTGACTTTAGGCTACATTTTCAATTATTATACGTTTCAGTATATTTTTACGTAACAAAAATAAATTTAAATCATTCCGTACATTGAGCTGAAATTAGCCTAAATGTTAGCTTAACTTTTAATCATTTTAAATCATTTTCCTTTAATTATATTATATTTAACGAAAAATGCATTTAATCAAGCAGAAGGCATGAGTTGATTAATCGAAGTTTACATTTTTATTGATCCATATTATTTCATTGCTATATTCCTATTTATTGCTTCTACGCTGTAAAGAACAAGGTTATGACACATACTATGTCCAGCACGGTTTTAGTCATTTTAATATAATTTAAATTATATTTAAGTTTACTGTACTTAGACATTTTAGTGCATTATTAATTTAACAGTGTAATAGCTTATACAGAATAGTGTACATTTCATAACTCACCAGTATGAGGCTATGCTGAGGGATTTGAAGTTCTGCTTGTGCTAACGCCAGATCTCTTCTCTTTAACCAGCTATGAGAGAATGTATTCACCAAGGTGTGACATAGGCCCATTGCTCGTGCTGTGCGATCCCTAACGGTGGCCATTGCGTTTGTGACAGCTAAATGTAAATTGTGACCAAAGCAGTTCAGCCACGACCAGTTCAGCTTTTTCACTGCTGCTACGATGTTTGCCCCGTTGTCTGTGGTGTAGGGCTGAAACGATTAGTCGACATTGTCGACAACGTCGACAATAAAAAATTGTCGACAAATATTCTTGTTGTCGAGTAGTCGTTTGATTACGTGACTTAATTTAAGGGCCTGCAATATCACAATTTGACCGCTACGGCACTGTAGCGCTAGAGTGTAATGCAGCCTTCCCGAATGCTATCGCAGTAGAAGGACACACAGCGAGAATTATGGCGGAGTACAAACGAATGCGAACAAGTAAAGTGTGGGAAAGCTTAACCAAAATGAAAACAAAAAATGCGGTTGTGTGCAATGCATGCAAGGCGGAACTTGCCTTTCACGGCAGCACAACCTGCATGCTGGAGCATTTAAAAAGGAAACTTCCCGGAGCAGGAGCAGGAGAGAGGTGAGTGTTCTCCATCTAGAGCTAACTAACTAACTCAGCGGTAAATCTTTTTATGAGAGAATGCAATAATAATAGTAATGATAATAACAACAATAATCATATAATTACAGTAATGTTATTATTTGTTTTGCAAAGTATAAAGCTTTGATCGAGCTTAGGAGTCAAGCCTGTTTTGATTATTATAACACTATTAGGTATTACATGAGAGGAAAATGATTATAAGAGAGGGACGTTAAGTGATAGGAGTCCTTTATTTTGTTCCATATTAATGACAACTTACAAAAGGAGATATTAGGAAGAATTATATAATATCTGAATTTCTCTTCTTGTCATTTCATTTGTAGTGTAAAATTATTATTTTTAAATAATTTTATTTTTCTAATAATTGTTTGCAAATAAATATTTTACCATTCTATGTGTCCTGAAGTAAATGCACCTTTTTCGTTTCAGTTCTAAGAAAAGCAGTGGGCCTATTGATGACTTTCTTTTGAGGAGGAATTCTTGTACTCCTCAGCAAGCCGCTGCTCTTACAGAGTCAATTCTGAACATGATGGTTAAAGACATGAGACCTCTCTCCATGGTTGATGGCGCAGGCTTTCGGGAAATGGTTTCTGCATTCCACCCTGGATATATCCTCCCATCAAGAACATACATTACAAGCTTAATGGAACAAAAATATGAAAAAACCTGTCAAAAGGTAAACATACACCTAATGTAGAATTGCAAATACATGTTTGGGAACAATCTATGTTAACACTTTACAATACGTTTCATTAGTTAACATGAACGAATAATTAATTGTATTCTGCAGTATTTATTAATCTTTGTTAAGGTTAATTTCAACATTTACTAATACATTTGTTAACAATTTAAACATTGTGATCTAACATGAGCAAACAATGAACTGTATTTTTATTTGTTAACAAAAATGAATAAATACTGTTACAAATGTACTGCTCACAGTTAGTTCATGTTAATTAATACAATAACTAATGTTAACAAATGAAACCCTGTTAAGTGTTACCCAATCTAGTTTTTAAACTAAACACACAGTAAAGATGACTGAACAACAGATTAACCATTAAGAGAGTTAAAATTAAGAATCTTAAAAAAAAAATTTCAACTGAAATCGTCTGATATCTTTTGAAAGGTTAAGGAAACTATTCAGGAAGGAAGAAGTTTCATTGCACTGACAGCTGACATTTGGACTAGCCTTGCAACAGAAGCATACCTTGGTGTCACATGTCACTTTATCACTGAGGACTGGAAAATGAAGACTCTCACACTGGCAACAATGCCTCTTGATGAACGACATACTGGTGCCAATATAGCAACATGGCTGGAAGAGGTTGTCGCAAAATTCAACATTTCCGTTGACAACATCAAAGCAGTCGTTCATGATAATGGATCAAATATTGTGGCTGCAATGAAATTGCTGGCAGAGAAACATAATTGGGTCTCTGTCCGCTGTGCTGGACATACACTTCAACTTATTGTCAACAGTTCTCTGAAAGACACCAGCATCAGCAAAGCGTTGGGAGCTGCAAGGACTCTGGTGGAACATTTTAAAAGAAGTGAGCTGGCCAATACTAAGCTGAAAGAAAAGCAGCACCAGATGAACACACCAGAGCATAAGCTCATACAAGACGTTAGTACCCGATGGAATAGCACCTATTTCATGGTGGAGAGGCTGCTGGAGCAGCGCTGGCCCATTACGGCCACACTTTCTGATCCTGAAGTGACACCAAGGGGCAAACATTACTTTGATTTGAAGCCTGATCAGTGGTCACTGCTTGAAGAGCTGACCCAGGGCCTGCAGCCTTTTCAATGTGCCACTGAGTTTCTTAGTGGACAAGAGTATGCAACACTATCATGCCTTCCTCAACTTGCAAAAGGGCTACAGAGGTCTGTGCAGCAGTCCCTTAGATTTGAAACGGCACCTGGAAAAGCCTTTTTAACCAACGCTTCTAAAGAGTTAACAGAGAGGTGGGGGAGTTTCGGCACTTTCTTCAAAGAGAAAGACAACAAAGTTCTTCTGTCTGCAGCCCTAGATCCAAGATTTCGAAAGCTCTAGTTTATGCCTGCTGAACAGAGAATAGAGGTTCAAAGCACCGTCGAAGTCCTTGCAATGAGATCCGAAAAAGAGTCCTGGAAACCTACAGAAGAAGGGCAGCATCAGGGTGTCATTGTTCCAAGGAGAGAGGGAGAGTCAGCGCTAGAAAACCTTCTCCAGTCTGACACGGACAGCCTCAGTGAAGAAGAGGAGTCGCATGAGGACCAAAAGATTCAGATGGTGAGAAAGGAAGTACAAATGTACTTCTCAGAATCACAAATACCCAAACAAGAAGATCCTCTAGGATGGTGGAAGGAAAATGAGGGACGTTTTCCTAGCATGTCAAAGCTTGCAAGATCTTTTCTATGCATTCCTGCCACATCCACTCCAGCTGAACGGATCTTCTCTGCTGCAGGAAACATTTGCTCACAAAAAAGAGCAAGCTTGTCAAGTGAACACGTTGACATGCTGACCTTTCTCCACTTTAACTCGGCACTTAATTGACAATCCAAAAAAGACAGTGCTTTTTTTTCTTATGTTACTTGCTCTTTTTCATTAAACTGAACTGTTGTCATAGAAATGCTGCTTAATGCTTCTGTCAAGAGATTTGTTTACATTTAAAAAAAAATTTGGTCTGTAATGTACCCGATTTATTTATTTATTTTTATTTGTATTTAAAAGTTTGTAGAGAGTATTTGTGTGATTCGAGTTGGACAGAATCAGCAAACTTAAAGAGAGTAACCAGTTGGTTCAAGTTCATTAAAACAAATTTCAAAAGCTGAATTGTATGGATTTTATTCATTACGTAAATTATGTATAACTCAATGTTTTAACTAGTTGCAAAAGCTGAATAATCATTAAAAACTTACCGATTAGTCATTGAAATAATAGACGATTAGTCGATTAATCGGTCTAATAATCGTTAGATTAATCGACTATCAAAATAATCGTTTGTTGCAGCCCTACTGTGGTGATACAGGTCAGCTTTTTTTCATCCAAGGACCACTCTTCAAATGCGTGCCGTAGAGCTTCCGAAATGTTCTCCGACGTGTGGTTCTCAGACATAAACACGGTTTCGAGGCAATGTGATTTTAGAATCCAGTCAGTGCTCAGATAATGAACAGTTAGACTCATATATGATGTCATATTGACACTTGACCACATGTCTGTTGTGGCAGAGTAGAAGTCGACATTCATAAGTTCGCTTTTTATCAACTGCTTTACCATGCTATACATTTTTGGCACAGCAGTTTCTGAAAAGTAGGTTTTACCTGGCAACTCGTACTGCTTGTCAAATTTTTGAAGCATTGACTTAAACGCAGGTTTCTCGACCGTGCGGAATGGAGCCATTTCCTCAACGAGATACTGTGTTACAGCGGCTGTAAGGCATTTATGCCTGTTACTTTCACGACTGTATTTGACAGATTTCGCAAAGGATTCAGCTACTCTTAACTGTCGGCTGGTACCGGCCTCGGCTGTCTTTTTTGAGGTTGCTCCGCGACTTGATGCTTGCGAGGGCAGCTGCGCTTCGATGGCTGGATGGCAGTTAGCGAGATGATACCTCAAATTCGACGTATTGCCACATGTTACATGTACCTTTCTTATGCAAATTTTGCATATTGGCTCGTCTAAATTAGCTGGCTCTCCCTTTTCATTCGGTTGAAAGCCGAAGTATTCCCAAACTGGCGACGTTACATTAGGTTTTGGGACCAGAGCGCCTGCCATTGCTTCCGCCTTTGAAACACCCGATACTAACAGTTGGCGGTAAAATGATACACGTGACGTAATACTCTTGTATTCATCATTCATTTATTAAAAATTCATTGCACAATGCAAAGGTGTAAAAATGAACAGCATGCCACGATTCTATACCCCAAAAAAGGTGGTTGCCGCGGTTTCTGCGGTTGAGTTCCTGTCCCTGCGGTTGGCTTGTCAGTAGCGCGGTAGTACAATACAGCGGTTACGGCGACAGCCCTAGTCAGTCTAAGTATTTTGCTGCGACCGTTGATATCTGAAAAATAGGTTTACCTGATGCCATCTAAGATGTATGTTTTTCTTTCTTCAGCAGATAACTTCAGGATTTTTAGAAGGCATATAATGACAGTGAGCGGGACCAAAACTCTGACAATCCAAGTCACCTATAGGTAGCATAAGTAATCTATATGACTCAAGTTGCTCAAATAATGTCTAGATGTGTAACGAATACCTTGCATGTACAGAGCTATGTTCTGAATCTGATATATTCCGCTTGTATTCCAACTGTCAAATGAATATTTAAAAAAATAAATATATTTGCATTTCCCCAGAATGTCTTTTTCTGTTTCATTGAAGGTACAAAATAAAGTACTGTTTTTTAATATTGCGTATTTATTTTACATGTAAAGAATTTAACAGGAAATTATTGTAGGCCTGTGACCGGAGTTTCATTATAGATTAAAATAACTGCTAATTACTTTTAATTAACAGTATTGTAGGTTTTAAATGTAGCTACTTTTGGTGTATTTTAATAATACTGTATATATATATATTAAATTAACTGATAAATGTACAGACATTTGGTTTTTATTAGTAGTTTCTTAGTTATACATTTTAAATTTTTTTTTTTTTTTTAAGTAAATACCTTTGTAGATTGACAGAGAAGCTTAATAAAATTACTTAAAAATTCCTAAATTTACAGAGATTACCCTGAAAAGAAGTTGCTTTTTAATGTATTTTGATATAATTTATCTGTTTTTACACAGTTTAATGAGCAATTATCAACAGTGCTATACTGTAATTTAACCAATTTTGACCGTAAAATTGGCTCTTTATTTTTAGTTTATTTCATGTAATTTTGTGAAACAGTTTTTTCCCGTAATTTTACGGAAAATGTCTGGAAACTCTGCTGCCAGACTTTTTACTGTTTTTTACAGATTTTTTTTAACAGTGTACATGATGCGTGTGCATGCGCCTGCGGTCAGCGGATATGAGAGATGCGCTCACATCTATGAGAGGTGGACCCACATGCGAGTATAAACAAGCCGTGAAAGACATACTGTGCGTGCGAACGTTTACATGTATACTTGTGGCTTTGAGTGTACTGACTGCTGTGATGTTCTTGCCCGCATCACGGGCAACAGAAGATCGGCTTGGAATCGGCGAGACGTGCGACTGACCGGCCGGTCACCGGTCGGGCCGATCATACGAAAAACCAGCCGACTCCGGTCTCTGGCCGGTCAATCGGTGCACCTCTAGTTTGTACCTCTTTGTTAATGATTTTTATTGGTGTTCAGAAATTGCTGCCATGCTCTCTTCTCTTCTCACTCTTTCTCTCTCCGCGCTCCCTAGCGCGTTTGTGTTTCATGTATTGTTTGTGTTAATGCAATCGTCATTATTTTTAGCATGTAGAGTATAGCAGGGCTTTAGAGTGCGACCAATTGCGACTAAGGTCACACCGGTGCGTTCCTGTACGTGTGTGTACAGGAGGTCGCGTTAACCGAAAATTCTCTGTCATTGACAGATTTTTTTTACCAGTGACGGAAAAATCTGAAGGCCGTCCGTCCATCCATCATTTTGACGGATTACAATGAGGGCAATTTGTAACTCCCCGTTTCCCTTCATTAGAGCGTGATATGCTCGCCAAGGGACGTGCGTGTTTTCACCTGTCATTGTTACTGACTAGACATATGTGATGCGATCTGGGAAAACCAGTCGGATGTCGCGCTGGGATGCGAGAAAAACAGTTCACCTATCAAAGTAAACCACATAACATGAAGAATGAGGGAGTATCAATGCACATTTCCCGCCAGTCCTGTGTAAACTACGGCATGAAAGGCTGTCACGATTATGAAATTTGATTGACGATTAATTGTCTAATAAATCATTGCGATTATGGCGATTAATTGTCTGTTTTAGGGCTTTGACGATTATGACGATTAATTGTCTGTTTTTGAGCTTTGACATTTAATTCTCATGCATTTTTGATTCAGCGATTGAAACGACCATATTGTTCTGAATACAAGACTGTTTTTTTCTTGGAAATAAATCGGAAAAAATTGGGTCATCATATATTTAAGGGTTAGGCTTTTACCTGTCAATAATACAACCGCCAAATACTTGTAAATTAAGTAAATTTATCAGGTGTGAATTGAAGCCACCATTAAAATACTATCAGTCATAGAAAAGCTTCTAGTCTGTTTTTTTCTCACTTGCAAGACTACAATAAAATTTAACTTGTGTGTCAGTGAAATTTTGGTAGACTGGTTTTCACACTGAGATTTGCTTAAATAATATCAAATTGTACTGCAGGTCATTTGTATATGTTTTAGTTTTTTTTTTTAAGTGATTGTGTTGTGGTGGTACATTTTACAAGTATTAAGTAACAATATATACACTAAAATATGCAATATGCAGATACACTACAGCTCCCCCTAGTGTCTTCTATAGAGATGTGCAATAATCGCGATGATCTGAAACCATCGCGATGAGGTCAAACAATCGCGATGAGACGATTATTTAATAATCATGACAGCCCTAACGGCATGCAAAGTTTTTTTATACAATGTTTTCATGAGATGACAGAGCTCCCGTCTTCAGCACCGGGAGTTATCCGATCGTAAAACATAAAAGGGATGATCAAAAGTCCAGACACTATATAAACAACGTAAAACTTGCTTCACTGCTTATTAGTTGTTGTCCGTAATGTTTGCTAGTTTCCTTGTGTAGTGATAATGACAGAGCTCTCGTTCTTTAAGTGTGCCCTGCACCATTTTCCTTACTTTTGTTTTATTTAAACGGTTTTGTACAGTATTTTTATAGACTTCAACACTGGGAAATGTTTTTTTATTAAATTGTTATTAGAGTAAGTCTTTTACCACTGTAAAGTGACTTTTACTTGTGATACTGCTGTTGTGCTTTTATTTTCATCACTTAACTTTAAACCCGTTTTCCTCCAAATTCCGTTCCTGAAAATCCTAGCGTTTCAGCCGACCTCAGCCATAACTTTTGTTACATACACAAGGTATGAGCAAAATAAAAACTGATTTGGAAAGGGCTTGAATATGGTATCAAAAACTGTAATATATAAATTTGCACCATGTGTTGGGTTTTCCCAGATCGAATCACATATGAACATAAACATTAAAACATTAAATATATAGATGAATATAAAAACAACAGCTTTATTGGGCATTCAGTAACCTTTTAATTTCGTTATTGACTTGTATTATATTTATTATTTTAGAATGGGCTAAGTTATTTAAAATTTTATTTTGTCATTCTTTATATTTTTATCTTAAGTTGCTTTTGGGCAATTTTCCATATTTTTATCATTATCATAATCATTAATATTTACTGTAACTATATTGTATAAATAACATTTTATTCGGTCTCTTTCATGTTTTTATTTTTTCGAGTTGTTAAATGTTCTTTTTCTTAATAAAAGTTTTAAGTTGTTTTGATGAATAAAACTAATTCTTTAGCCATTGTTTTGTTTTCTATTTGATGACGTTTTTTGGCTAATTGATGACTGGTCTATTCTTAGGTTATGGTTAGACATCTATTAGATTTTCACTGACAGCCCAAATTTAGTCTTGTTTTAGCAAGACACATATTCACCGACTATTAGACGTATACATGTAGTCGTTCAAAAGCCGTCTAATTGATGACTGGTCTATTCTTAGGTTATGGTTAGACATCTATTAGATTTTCACTGACAGCCCAAATTTTGCCTTGTTTTAGACTAGACGTCTGGGCTGTGTTTGGACGGCTATTAGACGTGAAATTGCTTGCTGGGTGGAGCCATGTTGTGGTTAGCTAAAACATGTTAACTTGCATGCAAGTGTTTCCGTGTGCCCATCAACTCTAATTATCAGAATCCAACATGTGCAACCTATTAGAATTTGATATGAAAGCCATCAATATATTTTATTCTTTAGATCATTATGATATAAAAATGTGAGCTTTGTTTTGTTTTAACAACAAGATGATCTAACATGCTTTGCATAAAACAAAGCAATTTATGGCATTGTATAAAGACAATATAATAAGATTATTAAAAACGCTTTAAAAAAAGTTATGTTGCACAGCCCTAGTGTGCCTCCAAGATGAAGACAATGACTCTAGTTTTAATTAGTGTTATTAAAGTAATAAATTTAAAAAAATACTTTTCTCATGCATTTTTTTATTTTCTTATTTAGCAGACGCCAGGGAGCAAAGCACCAGGGAGAAGATGGGAGGGGATAAAGAAATAAAACCAACCATTCATATTTTCCTTACAGTTTGTTTGTTAAAATAAGTAAACCAAGTAGATGGTAGTAGAGAGTAGATGTCAGGGCTGTGTTTGGACGGCTATTAGACGTCTTTTAGACGCGAAATTGCTTGCTGTGATTGAAGACTTCACACAGCCCAAATGCATCATTTAAGTAATAGGCTTGAGGTTGAAAATCCTAAAAACATAAACCAGGGATGTTTCATAATTACACTCAGTCCATACATCCCTTTGAATCTGGGCACCAACCTACAGAATAAAACAATCATATATGTTAAGTCTGAAATGCATTCTCCCACATACCATAAAACATAAATTGTGGCAAGTCAACGTGGCTGGACAGTGTGCTTTTCCTGCCATACAATATCTGATTGCCACTGATTTACTTTTCCTGTTTTTAGATTGGTAATGGTACATAGAAAACCATCACGGCCGTGAAAAGAGGACCATATTCATTTGTAGAAAGAAAATCGCACGTAAAGCTTCATAGTCTGCAGAAGTCACGCCTTTTGCTTCTTCTGTTTTATCTCTGCAGACTCGCCGAGTCTCCAGCGACTGCAGACACGAGAGACCAGACAAGCAAGACTGCCGGTTCTTTATGATATACATAAATAAATGTGGATGTACTTACTTTCACCTCACTGTTATCCGCCACAGTGAAAAACTTCAGCCAGATACTCTTATTATATGGAGATGGAAAGAGTACTGTGATACTTCCAACTGGAGAAACCACGGCTACAAAATCCATTAACATCCATTGTGGAAACTAGCATCTGGACTGCTTTCCTGCGTTCCGCTGCCATGACATTACAAAACGGCGACGTCGCTATACATTTCTTCTTCTTTGGTTTTATGGCAGCATCAAAGCTTGCAGATTCACTGCCGCCACCTGAGGGCTGTTCTATAAAACAAGATTAGAAAATAAACCAGGCTTATTTTGGTTAGTCTGTTTTGTTGTCGGTAGATTTGGTTTTATAAACGTTTTATTTCCGCAAAGATAACCAAAAATAAACCTTAAAAAAATTGTTAGGAGAACGTTCCGAGAACATTAGCCTAAAATATTTTTCTTGGATACTTTTGGCCTCACTTCACGTCCATGATGATGAGCATGAGATCCATGCCAATGTATTAGATTTTTCTATTACACCGTGTCTATTGACAGAATAATAAACATTTAATTATCTTCAGGCTAACAATATTCTTACTACAGAAGTGCGGCTCCGTTTTTAAGCCTAACAATTAAAAGCTCCCCAGCTAGCCAAAATACACGTTACATAGTGTCAACATAATCTTATAACCAAACTTACGTGGTGGCGACCAAAAAAGTGAAATTTCTGTATTCGTCGCCTCGATATGGAAGGCCGTTTTGGCTAACATTTATTTAGACGTAACGTGCCTAAAGACGTAATTTCGTGTACAGACGTTAGACACGTGGACGCGTAATACGCCCTTTTCACAATGACGTCACTTAACTTCCGCCTTTTGCAAAGCAGTGTAGCCACATATCATAACATCCATCTTGCAACAAACAAGAAGAAGAAGAAGAAGAAGAAGAAGAAGAAGAAGAACTTCCGTTTTGCCGTCGCGCTGGAATTTAACAACAGTGAGAAAAAAAACTGACAGAACACGTATTCAAGTACTTATCCTAGCACCTTCGCTCACACAAAAAGAAAACAAAACACTTACCTTCATAATCAAACAGGTACTGTTCAACGAAGAATTTGTATCCTTTCTCTAGCTTTGATCTTGTCGTTAGCGAAAATGTGTATCCTTTCTCTAGCTTTGATCTTGTCGTTAGCGAAAATTTGATATCTAGACGTATTTGTGGCAGATGTGCAAGCCACTTGGTAAACTCCATTCTGAGGCGCTAGCGGAAGTAACTTCTTCTTCTTGAGTTTTACTGGTGGTTGGCAAATCAGCTTAAAGGTGCATTACCGCCACCTTATGAACTGGTGTGCTAGCGGAAGTAATGATACACTGCTTCGCGGCAGCACGGAAGATGCGTGACGTCATGCGAAAAGGGCGTATTGCGTGTAGACGCGTAAACCCAAGACTTCCGTTGTCAAAATAAAAGTCACATCAAGCAACGTAGCCCTTACCATTTTTATTTTAGCAAGGCTTTCCTTGTTTACTCTTCATGAATATTTATATTAAGGATTTGCTCTTAATGCCCGTTTTAATTATACTACGTTGCTTTATAACATGATGATCATTTTTAATATTCATAAAAATATTTTCAAAATATAACATATATGACACACTCTTATTATAATGAATTAGAAAATCAGGACAATAGGCACATACAGTAAAGAAATTAAAAAGAAAGAAAACACTGTAAATTTGGTTTAAATAATTTTATTCTCTACGTGAATTAGGACTTTGTGAATGCTGGTATATTATATTTTTATGCACTGAAATTAGTTTTATGTATCAGATTCCACTCAAGAGATAGAGACGAGCAAAGAACCAAAACAAAATGTATTGTTACAACAATAGTTTGCTACAACAGAACAGGCACTGAATGAAAATATATACCAGAGTTAGGCTCTGCACAGCCAAATCAAACACATGCTCAGAATTAGAGACAGATAGAGAATCAAACACAGCAGAACAATCAACCTAGGAAGCTATGATTAGAGAAAGGCTGAAACATCCACAAATACACAGAGTAACCGCATCAAACCATTTAAAGAAACTACTACAGTCACAAGAGTAAATCAGGAGAAGAGCACATGGAGCACCAATTATTTAACTCATCTGCAACCACATTATATGCTTTGCAAATTTGAAAGTGCTTCACAAAATTGTGAACACACTTCTTTTTAAGTTATCTACATTAGACAAAATTCATAGCACTTGGGTTTTATTTGGAAATACTGCCATATACAAGTCTACACTCATTTACCAACACTAAGGGCCCATGTGTGAAAACACTTTTAACTCATTTGTTTAGTACGATACCACAGCTTCAGCACTATAAATCTCCTTCAGGATAACATTCTTTGTTTGTACAACAAGAACATAAGGTAAATAAATTAATATAGCCTACGTAAGCAGTTGCATTACAAACATCTACTGCTTAATGCTCAGGTGGCACGATCACCATATGAAATACAGAACTATGAAAACCGGAATGTCCTGTCCCATGTACAGTAACATTCAAAAAACTACTTACAATCTATCTCTTTTGTGAATACTTGATAGGCAAATGAAGAAAAAAATTAACCCTCTCTCTCTTTCTCTCAACAGGTATTGTTCTGGCTTTTGTGGATACTAGTAACTTGGTATTAGCACCTATTGTATTATTGCCCCTGTATGACATTTCGCTTTATTGCTCCTTGAACTCTCTGTTTTGGTTTAAAGCATCTGCTAAATGTACATATAACAACAACGTGACAACAGTTAGGGTCAACTTCATGTGGCGCTGCGCAGACTGATCAGCGGATGACATCAAAGTACCGCGAGAGCAATTAGAAAGCACTGCTTCCTTTTTCTGGCATGACAACCCCAAGTCTTTCCCAAAATTTAGATTTTTTTAGATTTAGATTCAATTTATTGTCATTGCACATGTACGAAGGTACAAGGCAACGAAATGTGACCTCTGCATTTAACCCATCCAGAGAGTAGTGAACACACACGTACCCCCGGAGCAGTGGGCAGCTATCACTGCAGCGCCCGGGGAGCAAGTAGGGGTAAGGTGCCTTGCTCAAGGGCACCTCGGTTGTTACCCGCTGGCCCTGGGAATCGAACCAGCAACCTTCTGGTCACGAGTCCGACTCTCTAACCATTAGGCCACAACTGCCCCCGTTGTGTGCAAAATGCACTCCCATGTACCCTTGTGGACTTGTGCTAGTGCTCTATAGGTCTGCACTTCCTGACATCACCAAGTGTGGACTCAGAGGAGGTCCACAAGACCGGAGTGTGTCATCTGGGAGAGGGCCTTAGAGGAGTGAGTGTTAAATTATGCGGCTATAGGCGGGTGCACAGCACGCTTACATTCTGCTTATTACACACAGAGAGATGCGCAGCAGCACACAAACATGCCAAATATTAAAAATAAATGGATTACAATGTAAAGGATTATAATTATGTACATAAAATAAAAATCCTGATTTTTATTTTTGGGGACGAATTGGCCGATGTTTCCTGTTTTATTGGGGCAATTGTGTGCAGATGTCTCTTGGGGGAGCAGAGGGCAACGGAAGGGGGCAGTCACGCAGGTGGGAGAAGTTGAGCCGGGGCCACTGGGATCTGACTCAGGGGAACGGAGCACCGTAGAGAGGCAACAGCTTTCTCTGTGCGACGATTTTCCCCTGGAGCAGTCTCACGATGACTCGCTCAAACATGCGTTTGATCAGGTCCGTTCCATTGACGGAAAACTTCTCCACCCCGCACAACTGCTCGCCTATCCGTATTTTGCCATTTTAAAAGACCGGTTGTATTGAGTGACAAAAGATACTCAAACAAAAAAGGATACAACCCAGTTAGTGGTACCAAAGACCAAAGAGCTGGAAAAGCATTTCCCGACGGCTCACTGTAATCCAATGGCCGGACACTTAGGGCAAATGGCAACAGTAAACCGTCTAACGGCCCGATTCTTTTGGCCGGGCATTCATGAGAACGCGTCTTGTCCTGAATGTCAGTTGGTAAACCCACCGGCCACCCCAAAAGCACCATTGTGCCCTCTTCCTCTGGTTCAGGTCCCCTTCGAGAGAATTGGTATGGACCTGATCGGGCCATTAGAACGGTCGGCACGAGGGCATCGCTTCGCATTAGTCATAGTGGATTATGCGACGCGATACTCCGAGGCAGTGGCGCTCCGCAGTGTTTCCGCGAAAAGCGTAGCGGACGTGCTGTTTCGAATCATTTCCCGCGTGGGAATCCCGAAGGAGGTTCTCACGAATCAAGGCACGACGTTCATGTCACGGACCCTCTGCGAACTATATGGACTGTTGGGGTCAAACGTTTTAATCGCACGTTGAAAGCAATGATCCGTAAGTTCGTACACGAAGATGCCAAGAATTGGGATCGATGGCTGGAGCCCCTGTTATTTGCCGTGCATGAGGTCACGCAAGCCTCCACGGGTTTTCCTCCTTCGTGCTTCTCTATGGACTTCAGCCCCGTGGGGTGTTGGACGTCCTAAGGGAGGCTTGGGAGGACGGACCTTCAGACAGCAAAAATCAAATTCAGTATGTCCTGGATCTGAAAGCAAAACTCCACATGTTGGGGCGGATTTGGAGAATATTGTTACAGGCCCAGTACAGACAAAGCCGACAATATGACAGGGGTACCAGATTGCGCAAATTTGCACCGGGAGATAAAGTTCTTGTATTGCTCCCCACCTCAAGCTCCAAATTACTCGCCAAGTGGCAAGGGCCCTTCGAGGTCACACGGCGGATAGGCGATCTCAATTATGAGGTGGTACGATCGGACAGGAGCGGGGCACATCAAGTTTATCACCTCAACCTCCTCAAAAAATGGAGTGAGGCGAACACGGTGATGCTGGCGATGGTAGTGAGCAGAGAGGAGGATCTCGGGCCAGAAGTGAGCAACAAAATCTAATCTCTTGCTCTGGCCCCGGGGGATCACCTCTCACCCTCCCAGCTCACCGATGCTGTCAGGTTGCAAGCGGATTTCGCGGATGTGTTCTCGCCCCTGCATGGCCGCACTAACCTCATCGAGCACCATATTGAGACCAAGCCGGGCGCAGTAATTCGCAGCCGGCCGTATAGGTTACCTGAACACAAAAAAAACATGGTTCAGGAAGAATTAAAAGCGATGCTAGAGATGGGGGTTATAGAAAAGTCCAGTAGTGATTGGGCGAGCCGGATAATTTTGGTTCCTAAAACCATGCTGTGAATGCTGTGTCGAAATTCGACCCATATCCAATGCCACGGATTGACGAGTTGTTGGATCGGCTAGGCGCGGCTCATTCTTATTTGACACTGGATTTGACTAAAAGATATTGGCAGATCCCCTTATCTCCCTTATCCAAGGAAAAAACAGCTTTCACCACGCGGTTCGGGTTACACCAATTTGTCACACTTCCGTTCGGCTTATTCGGAGCTCCGGCCACCTTTCAGCGTCTCATGGACCGCCTGCTTCGGCCGCACGCTGCATATGCCGCGGCTTACCTAGATGACATCATCATCTACAGTAATGACTGGGAGCGGCATATGCAGCACCTGAGGGTGGTTCTGAGTTCACTGAGAGGAGCCGGGCTGACGGCTAACCCGAAGAAGTGTGCAATTGGGCATGTGGAAGTAAGGTATCTGGGCTTCCACTTGGGTCACGGTCAGGTGCGTCCCCAAATTGATAAGACTGCAGCGGTTGCGAACTCACCGAGACCCAAGACCAAAGAGGAGGTGAAGCAGTTCCTAGGGCTGGCGGGATATTATAGAAGGTTTATGCCTAATTATTCGGACCTCACCAGCCCGCTGACTGACCTCACTAAAAAGGAGGCACCTGATACCGTCCAGTGGATGGAGCCATGCCAGCAGGCTTTTACCCAGGTGAAGGCTGCTCTGTGTGGCGGGCACTCTCCCGACTTTTCTCTTCCCTTTCTGTTGCAGACTGACACGTTGGATCGGGGCGTGGGGGCGGTCTTGTCCCAGGAGACGGAGGGCGAGTAACGGCCGGTGCTGTACATCAGTCGTAAGCTCTCAAAGAGGGAGACGAGGTACAGCACAATTGAAAAAGAATGCCTGGCGATCAGGTGGGCCATCCTCACCCTCCGCTATTATCTCCTGGGGCGCAAATTCACACTCTATTCGGACCACGCTCCCCTTCAATGGCTCCACCGCATGAAGGATACCAACAAACAACAAAACGAAAGTAAAGTGCTGACAGCTCCCTCACAGTCGACTGCCGGCCACACAAACACAATAAAACATAACATAAAATCCAGGCCTGGTTCTCTCTCGTCCTTCTCCTTCTTTTATGCTTCCCATGCTCTGCCGTGAGATACGCGAGACAACGCGCAGCTGACGCTCATTATCACTCGCGTTACCGGCCGGAAAATAAACAGATGCACTCTGACCAATCGAAGGAGAATTTACTCGCACGTGACTTTTATTAACAAAGTTTGGTCCATTTGGAAATATTGCCTTGTGAATGCGAACCGAACTAAAATAAATTTCAATATTGTAGTGATTTAACCCCCGGTTTCGGAACAAAGCAATCGATACACAGGTGTGAAAACATCCTTAGTTTGACTTACCGCGTGCAGTTCATGTCCGGCATCTTTTAGCACTGGGACCGCGCAATCTATCAGTTTCAAAGAATCTCTAAATCCAGCGTTATATGCACCGTTTGTATAACATCCATCACTGAAATACCATGAACAAACAGACACACCTAAACTTCACTATCGCAAGGGGAGCGAGGTCCCAAACTCAGGGTACAATTGACCAAATCACTGAATGAATAAGGCTTTTCCACGTTAAGTGGGGAACGGAACACCGGTCTGTTTTTTATCGCTGTATATAAAACTTCACATTTGGGTTTTTTAGTAACTTTTTAAAGATTCTGAACACCACATAGCAACTCTTCAACACCGCACCAAGCAAAAACAAATCGTAATCATTACAGGGGGCTAAGTTCAAGCACCTAACAAGGTCTACACGCGTTAAATCCAATGCAGTTTTGTGGGCGTTCCCAGTTATGCTGACCAAGTCTGTGACGTTTTAGTGGGCATTCCCAGTTATGGCGTTTAGTAAATTGGAAAGTGAGGCATTTTTCTGTTTTCGTTTTCAATGGATTTTCTTGTCTGTAAATGACAGAAGAACAGCAAAATTGACTCGTTTTCCCACAGCTTGGTTCTGGATTATCAGTAGAAAATAAAAACAAGGGTCCTTTTTTTTTAAATTACCTTTCTAAAACGAAAATTAAATGACCAGTAGGTACACGGTCCAATGAGAACTCAAATGAAAAATCGTTTTCATTATGTAATGTTTTTATTTTGTTAGTTAGCTGTGTTTGTTTTTAGTTAATATGGCTTAAATCAAAACAAACCAACTGCCGTTGATTGATATTAATTAGAATGCACAATAAAAAAAACAGATTTTGAAAAAAATTAAGAAACAGAGTTATTTCATTTTGGAACTAAACTTCATATATTTCCTACAGGTATTGGTTTTGACTTTGTGTGTGACAAATCTATTGGTATAAGCCTACCAGTGATTTTAATTCAACTCAGTTTTTCTAGGACATTTGCTACAAATGATAAAACTGTGCTGTTTTGTTAGAACATTTAAATCATCTAAAGAACGTTCTTAAAAGAAACCGTTTTAAAAGCACATAAATGGTATTAACATTATTCAAAATCTAATGTGTTTAATTCATCACTATAAAACATGTCTGTATCTACACATTATAATGCAGAAATTATTTGGAGTTAATCTAGAGGCAACACAAAAGAACGTCAAGGCACTGAAAGCGATTGATGTGGAAGATCTTATCGCATTAGTCCTGAAATTGGCCCCACACAGGAATTTAAAATGGTATTCACACTTTTTTTACAATATATTTTGATATGAGTAGGCTATAAACTATAGGTTCAAAGTATTCCAAATAATTTGTCCAATAATTGCCCAGTAAAGTTAAAGGAATGCATTTATGTTTTATTAAAAGTGCTCTACAAAACCTTGTTTCGGAACCACCATAATACCCTATCCCACAGAGACATCTAGCGGTAAATTAAAATATAAATATTATTAAAATCTGTTTAAAAACTATTCTAATGCACTATTAATATTACTATTAATAACAAGTGTTATTCTTATTCTAAATAATTAAATAAATTGTTGTGGATACGAAACAGTGCACGTTTCGAAGAAAAGCGGAGTTATTCAGATTTAGCCTACACTTGCTTGTGTGCAAAAGATACTTTAAAAAGGTAATATAATTTTGCACTTTTGTGTGCAGTTTATCATACTTATTTGATTTCTCTGCTTACTAAACAATCTGAATCTATTGCATACATTTTTAAACTCCAATGTCAGATCAGTCATTATCAGCATCACTTATTGTGATATATTGTGACGCTGCACAATTGAACTTTATTCAACATGCTTGTTTTTTTCCATATTGAAAAATATTAATCTAATTTGTCTATGGAATTTACGTTGATTTTTCTTTTCTACTTTTCAGATAATGGTTGTGGAAGACATTACCTTTCGAGAGTTCACACTGCTCAATCTACGGATCGTTTTTATATATTTTTTTAACATACAGCATTTTTTGCACGTATTTACTAATTTTTTTGTATTATTTAGAATTAAATTATATTATAAAGTGTATTATATTATAAAAGTGTTATATGTTGTTTCTAAAGTCTGATAGAAATTCTGATTATTTCTTATTGAGAAATAAAATACATGATTATTGATTTATTAAAGAATGGATTAAAAACATGGATTATGTGATTATATTTATATAGATTCAATTATGATGAATTTTCGTGTTATTAATGCTGCTTATATAAGTGGAATAAATAGAGGTTGTGCATTGTTCCCAGAACATTATTTTTAGGGAACCTTCCCAGAACGTTATTTTCAGGATCCCGGAGCGTTGCACAAAGGATAGGGAAACGTTCCGCGAACCTGAAACGAACCTTACTCAACTTTATTTTATATAGCGCTTTTACAATTTTCATTGTTACAAAGCAGCTGTACATGAGACACATTGACTACAAGCAAAACAATCAAAGTTGTACCTGCAAAAACAAGAAAAGGTTGAAAACACAGAAGACAGACACACCCACACACAAAACACTCCACACACACAACACGCACACGCACCAACACACACAGACACAGAGACACACACACACACACACACACACACACACACACGTACGTACACAGACAAGTACGCACACACACACACGCTCAGTGAGAGCACACATTTAGGATAAAGGAGAGAGAAGCACAGGTCAAATATAACAGATAATAAATTCCTATATGCAATATTAATTAAGTAAAACTTTAAGATTCTAAAGCAGCCCCCCCGGTCAGGCAGATAGTGCAAAAACAGTATGCAAACGGTGGCGAGGAACCCAAAACTCTAATCGAGAAAAAAAACCTCAGGAGAACCCAGGCCCAACCAGGGGATTCCAGTTCCCCTCTGGCAAAAGCTGCTGCCTCTGCACAAGCTCCAGAGAGCTTGCACAACAAGGCTAAATAAAATAAATAAACTTAATAATAAAATAAATTATAGTTTAAGATTATCATTAATAATCTAATAGCATTTGAAATTTTGTGGTGAAGACGTGTCAAGTGACCGCGTCCTTCTTTATCCAGCTCTATCATCTCAGCTCTTGTCAGGTCCCCACTTCCCATTCTCCGCTCTACCATCAGGTCAGGCCATGAACTGCATCCTGCTCGCTGTGGTAACCTTGGAACAATGAGACAAGACTGGCTGAGAGTAGAGTACTGTTCTGTACTCTTTGATGCAACAAGTACATCAGTTGTGTTTTTGGTTCCGGTTGATCTAACTAATGCAGCCTAAACCCTCTGAAGATTTATATTATGGAAGAGTAGTGTATGCAAGATTAAAAAGATGCGTCTTTAGTCTAGATTTAAACTGACAGAGTGTGTCTGCCTCCCGGACAGTGCAGGGAAGACTATTCCAAAGTTTAGGCGCTAGATAGGAAAAGGATCTACCACCTGCACTTGATTTTGAAATTCTAGGTATTACCAACTGACAGGACGCCTGAGAGCGTAATGCACGTGAAGGACTGTAATACAAAAGGAGTTCATTCAAGTACTGAGGAGCTAAACCATGTAAGGCTTTATAGGTAATAAGCAAGATTTTAAAGTTAACGCGATGCTTTATAGGTAACCAGTGCAAGGTTGACAGAACCGGGCTAATATGTTCATACTTTTTTGTACGTGTAAGAACTCGAGCTGCCGCGTTTTGGACCAATTGGAGTTTTTGTAATAAGCCTGCAGGGCAACCACCTAACAGTGCATTACAGTAATCTAGTCTTGATGTCATGAATGCATGAATTAACTTCTCTGCATCTGAGATTGACAGCATATGACGTAGTTTAGATATATTCTTAAGATGGAAAAACGCAATTTTACAGGTGTTGGCGACGTGGCTCTCAAATGACAGATTACTATCGAATAGAACGCCAAGATTCTTTGCTGACGACGAGGGTTTTATGGAACATCCGTCAATAGTTAAACAGTATTCTTGGTTGTTACTTATAGCAGTTTTCGGTCCAATAAGTAACACTTCCGTTTTGTCCGAGTTCAGTAATAAAAAGTTGTTACTCATCCAGTTTTTTATATCGACTATGCATTCCATTATTCGATGGAACTGCTGTGTTTCATGAGGCTTCGAGGAAATATAAAGTTGAGTATCATCAGCATAACAGTGAAAGCTAACTCCGTGTCGCTTTATTATATCTCCTAGAGGTAGCATGTATAATGCGAAGAGCAGAGGCCCTAAGACTGAGCCCTGTGGTACACCGTACTGGACTTGCGATTTGCGTGACACCTCATTGTTTATTGCTACAAATTGAAAACGGTCGGATAAATAAGATTTAAACCATTTCAAAGCTATTCCCTTAATGCCGACATAATTTTCGAGTCTATGTAGGAGTGTGCTGTGGTCAATGGTATCGAATGCAGCACTAAGGTCTAGCAGCACCAATAACGAGATACAACCTCGGTCAGACGCCAATAGCAGATCATTTGTAACTCTGATCAAAGCAGTCTCTGTACTGTGACATGCTCTAAATCCAGACTGGAATTCTTCATTGATGTCATTCCTTTGGAGGAAGGAGCATAATTGAGTTGAAACTACTTTTTCCAGAACTTTAGATATGAAAGGTAGATTCGATATAGGCCTGTAGTTCCTTAGTTCTCTAGGGTCGAGTTGGGGTTTTTTGACAAGGGGCCTTATAACAGCCACCTTATATGCTTTAGGCACATGTCCTAATGTCAGAGATGAGTTAATAATACCAAGAAGAGGATCTATAATTTCTGGGAGCATCTCTTTCAGTAGATTTGTAGGTATAGGGTCTAGTATGCATGTTGTTGATTTAGATGATCTAATAATTTTAGACAGCTCATCTTGATCTACGGTATAAAATAATTGCATTTTCTCCTTAAGGGCGCTGTAGTTAGTTTGTTCAGCGGGTTTCACTTCTGATTGCATTGTTATAATTTTTTCTCTAATATCTTGGATTTTATATGTGAAGTAGTTCATAAATTCATCACTGCTATGCTGATATACAGGATCAGAAGTCACTGACGATTTATTTTTTGTTAATTTAGCCACCGTGTTAAATAAAAACCTAGGGTTGTGCTGGTTTTCTTCTATTAGTGATGAAAAGTAGGCGGATCTAGAAGTTATTAGGGCTTTCCTGTATTTTCGAATACTATCCTTCCATGCTGTACGAAATACCTCTAATTTAGTTTTCTTAAAGTTGCGCTCCATTTTTCGGGCCGCTTTCTTTAGAGCCTGAGTGTGTTCATTATACCACGGTGTGGGGCTGCCATTTTTAATCTTCTTTAAACGTAGTGGAGCAACTTTGTCTAGCGTTACCGAGAAGGTGGAATTAAAATTTTCAGTGGTAATGTCAAGATCTTCAACGTTATTTCTCATGATTTGAGACAATTCGGGCAGATTATCGAGAAACGCATCTTTGGTAGTTGAAGTTATTGTTCTACCATATTTGTAACAATGAGTTTTATTTGCAGCCGTAGGCCAGTGAAGCAAACATAATACCAGATAATGATCCGAAATGTCTTCACTCTGCTGAAGGATTTTAACGTCGTCCACATTTATACCGTAAGACAGTATTAAATCTAAAGTATGATTACGAAGGTGAGTGGGTCCTGACACATGTTGACTAATGCCCATGGAGTTAAGAGTGTCTTTGAAAGCCATTCCTAAGGCATCTGTAACGTTATCTACGTGGATGTTAAAGTCACCAACGACAAGGAGTCTATCTGCGGCCAGTACTAGTTCTGATAAGAACCCACCAAATTCTTTAATAAAATCTGTGTGGTGCCCTGGAGGCCTATATACAATAGCTAGAATCAATTTAAAAAGTGTTTTATCTTTAGTATTAGGTGTTGAAACATGAAGAACCATGACTTCAAAAGAATTATATTTAGAGTTCGACTTCTGGGAAATGCTAAGAGAGTTATTGTAAAGTGCTGCGACACCTCCCCCTCTGCCTTTTAGACGAGGCTCGTGTTTATAATAATAATCTTGGGGGACAGATTCATTTAAAGCAATATAATCATCTGGTTTTAGCCATGTTTCTGTCAAACAGAGCATGTCTATTTTATGATCTGTTATCATATCGTTAACAAAAAGTGCTTTATTAGAGAGAGATCTAATATTTAGCAATCCGAGTCGTAACAGTTGATTATCTGTATTTTGTTCATGTTTAGTTTGTTTAACGTTTATTAAATTACTTTCAAGAGGTTTACGCATTATTTTATGTTTGCTAATCCGGGGGACAGACACAGTCTCTATTTTGTGATGTTTGGGAGAACGGATTACTACATGTTGTACATTTTGTGTATTCTGCGACGTGAGACGGCAAGCAGACAGTTGGTTAAGCCATACTGTCTGCTCCCTGACCTGGGCCCCAGCGAGTCAAGTTTTAGCATTAGCATTAAGACTTTTTGCCATATTTCTAGACAGGATGGAAATCCCAGCCCAGGAGGGATGGAGACCATCTCGTTTCAACAGGTCGTTTCAAACCTTAAAAAGTAACGTTCTCGGAACCAAAAACTGACATTCGGGGAACCAAAAATTGTTAGCTGGGCATCCACTATTATTGGCACACTTGGTAAATATATGCAAAGGCAGCTGAAAAAATAAATCTGCATTGTTTTTCGTTTTGATCTTTTGATCTTTTATTTCAAAAATCTTCAAAAGTAAAACAATTTGTATAGTGGGGGGAATATCACATTGTGATTTTTTTTCTCCAATACACCCTGGCCTCAATTATTGGCACCCCTAGAAATTCTTATGAGTAAAATATCTTCCCAGTATATTCCCATTAATATTTAAATTTTCTGAGCACACCAAGGTGACTAGAAACATGATGCTGTCCAGTCATGACTTCTTGTTTCACAGGAGAAAATATTAAGTAAAGCCCAAACCTCCTTAATCATTCATCACAATGTGTAAAACCAAAGAATATAGTTCTGATGTGCAGCTAAAGATTGTTGAGCTACACAAAATAGAAAGTGGATTTAAAAGGAAATAGTTGAAACAATAAAAAATCCCATTTCCAACATCAGGGCAATAATTAAGAAGTTTTAATGGACTGGAGATGTTGCAAATCTGCCTGAAAGAGAATGTGTGTCTATATTGTCTTAATGCACAGCAAAGAGAATATTTTGAGTGGCCAAAGACTTTTCAAAGATCACAGATGGGGATAGTTATATTTTAGTGTCAGAAAAAATCAAATAAAGGAAAACTGCACCTCCATCACCACAAGTTGTTTAGGACACAGTTCAAGAAACAAATCTTTTGCTCTCATGCAAAAATAAACCCCACCATATTAATATGCCATACTGGAATTTGAACCAGGACTGGGTTCTATGGCCATATGAAATGAAAATTTGTTTTTTGGCAGCAATAACACAAGGTTTGGTGCACACAGGGATGAAAAGTCCCCCATGTCCACAGTTGAATATGTCGCCAGATCTTCATTGTTGTGGACCTACTTTTATACCAGAGGTTCTGGACATCTTGATCCGATACATGGCATCATGTATACCAACAGATAAAAAAATCAAAACCTGACTTGCTCTTATAGAACTATTATAATGGGTCGTGGTTAGATCTTCCGTCAGCACATTGGTTCAAAATAAACATCCAAATCAACAAAAATCAAATCCTGCCATTGCCATCACAGTCCCTGACTTGAACCCTATAGAAAATGAGTGCGATGAACTGAAGGAGAGGGAGTGTTGGATACTTGATGTACTTTGTATCCACAGTTCATAATACGTAGGACTAGGTGGCGTGTTCCATTAAAAACACAGGATGGAAACAAATCCTTTGCTTCATCTCTATTGACAGTTCATAGACTTGGTATATAAAACTGGATCAGTTGCAGATGTAAAACAATCCTCAACAGGCAATCACAAGGAGAACAATGTTAACACAGGATGAACAGGATGGCTTTGGGTTCACTACAAATAAACATCATACAAATTAGGAACTCATACAACCAAACAACCCATATAAAAGATACAAATCAACAAACCCAATACAAAAGTAAATAGAAATACTATTAAGACTAATAATATACACAGATACAAATAATAATCCAAATTTAAATTACACATCCTTAAAGGAGAACTTAAAAGGACGGGTTGCTTCAGCTCTAGCACCTCCACTTCACCAATTCGAAAGAACAATGACAGGAAATGAGGCATATATATATAGACATGACGCAAAGAACTATGGGTAATGTAGTGCAGCATAGTGTATAATAGAATATAGGCATATGGTGAACCTAGAATTGTGGGGAGTGTAGTGCCGAGGAAAGATTAAAGTTACTAAATTCACAACAGCCGCCCCCAAATACAGTCATGTATTTGCTATTAATCATCTATCTCAGGTAATGGAATCAACTTAGCAACTTGACGTACATAGGTTTTACCACTGGTGATAATTTCAGCTACTCTAAGTCGCCCATCCTGGCTAGGTAAAAGACGTACTACCCTACCAATGGGCCATAATGCTCTCGGGAGTTGGAAATCTATAACAAGTACAACAGCAGAATCATTTAATGGAGGTTATTCTTTATTCCATTTCTGATGGAGCTGCTGACCTGGCAAGTAATTTCTAAAAAAGATGACCAAAATTGGTCTACCAGGACTTGACTGTGGCGCCAGGATCTAAGACCAAGCAGCTCAGTGTTGGCATAAATCACTTGGGGTAGAGAAGAATCACGCCGCCCCATGAGAAGGAGATTAGGGGTAATGGGATCAAGGTCTGAAATATTTGAAGATGCATAACCAAGAGGCTTTGAATTTAATACTCCTCCAACTTCTATTAGGACAGTCTGTAGGACTTCCTCAGATACAGTCTGTCTGCCAAGTACCACTCTAAGTGCAATTTTAACTGAACATATCTCTCTCTCTCCCATGACCCTCCAAAATGAGGCGCTTGAGGTGGATTGAACTGGAATTTAATTTGCTGTCTTTCCAATTTTGTTTTCAACTCAGTGGGAAGGGTTTGGAAAGCTTCCTTTAATTCTCTGGCAGCTCCACGTAAATTACTTACTTGGTCACAAGTTCATAAGGCTGCCCTCTTCGAGAAATGAAACGTCGTAAGGCCGTTAGAAAACTATTCACATCCAAGCTACTTAGTAAATCAATATATAAGCAGCGACTAGTCTGACATTTGAATAGAATTCCCCATTGTTTTTCCACTCTACAGCCAATCTTGATATGGAAAGGACCAAAACAGTCCATTCCCGTGGACCAAAAGGGAGGTGTAAACACCCGAAGCTTGGAAAGTGACAGATCTGACATTCGAGGAATAGAAGACACGACCATCGGTGTTTCTTTACAGCTTGTCTCCCTCTAATTATCCAATACTTACGCCGAAGTTCTGAGAAAACTCTCTTTGGACCAGGATGGAAAAGACTCTCGTCACACTCTTTGATAAGTAAATTAGTTACTGGATGCTTGGGGTCAAGAACTACTGGGTGGACACTTCCTGGCTCCATATCCTCTACTTGCCTGAGCCTACCACCCACAACAATAAGTCCTGCATCTTGGCTGAATACTGGCGAGAGTGCAACAAGACGACTTTGTGGTTCAACAGGTTTTCCCTGCTGTAAACACTGATACTCTAAAGGGAAACTTTGTTGCTGAGCTCTTCTTAACAACAGGGTTTGAACAGAGGGAATATCCTGGCTGTGTTGTCATAATACTTCATTTGTTACAGATTTCAATTCTGACCATGAATTGAAATTAACAGGGTCTGGAAGTACAATATTTTCCACTTGGGTCAATCCACAAAATAGGGGCTTACAGATTTCAATACTAAGAGGACTGGATATAGGTATTTGAGGCAATTTATGTGGAGGAAGTTTTAAAAATGCTGGACCTTGTCCCTATCTGTAATCGGACTTAGCTAGATCAAAAAGAGTTCAACCTCTGGTAATGTCATCTGCAAGGTTCTGTACTGAAGGTACATATCTCCAAGAGGGAAGATTTGTAGATTCCAATATTTCAGTAACTCTATTCTCTACAAACACTTTGTAACGACAGGAAGGATAATGTAACCAAGACAAGACAGTTGTAGAGTCGGACCATAAGACAGTATTTGTCACAGACAGGGTCAGTTCATTATGCAGCAATTTAGAGAGTTGTGCGTCTGTTAGAGCTGCAGATAGTTCTAAATGGGGGATGGATATTTGTCTTTTTGGAGCAACTCTAGATCTTGCCATGACAAAGGAAGTGTGTAGCATACCTTGGTTGGTCTCCGTTCGCAAATAGGCCACAGACCCGTAGGGCCATTCTGAAGTGTCACAAAATATGTGTAGCTCTCTAGAGGTGATTTGTTCTGAAAGTAGAGGTAAATAACATCGAGGAAGTAGGATCAGTGATAGATCAGGAAGCTCAGATTCCCAGGCCTTCCAAGCCTGTTGAATAGGATCTGGCATGAGAGGATCATCCCAGTCACGGGGCTTTGACCAACATTGTTGCATGATGACTTTAGCTCGGGTTTTAAAAGGGGTTATGTAACCCAGAGGGTCATACTGTCTAGCAAGACATCTATAAATATTGCGCATAGTGGTGGGTATGCACTCCCCAGTTCAAGGTTGATACCCTAATGAGTCAGAGGAACAGTGCCAGCTCAGACCTAAAGCTCCTTCCCTCGGATCTAAATGATCTTTATTGATCCAGAGTTCAGCACTTTCCGATCTTGCTTCTGTGGGAAGATGTTCAACAACTTCAGGCCGATTACTTATCCACTGTCTAACTTCAAATCCTCCACTCATCAGCAACAAACGCATTCTATCCAGATGGTTCTTGGCATCCTGCACATTTGGAAAACTCTCTAAACAATTGTCCACATAGAATGATTGAACTACGGAATTCGCAAGGTCTTAATTTCCTTCTTGGTGGTCACAGTCATGCCTTTGTAAAGCGTATATTGCACAGCAACGACTACATGTGCCATTCATAAATGTCAGGTACATTAGATCTTTGCATATTTCACCACAGGAAGTGTAGAAGAGTGCGATCTTCTGGCAACAGCCGCACTTGGTGAAACATGGATTTTATGTCACCACTAATCGCTACTGGATAATGGCGAAATAAGACCCCGAGTAAGGAAGGGCCTAATTGTGGGCCAGGAAGAAGCTGATTATTCAATGACCTGCCTTTATATTGATAGGAACAATTGAAACAAATTTGTGGTTTCCCATTATGCTCTACAAGATGATGCGGAATGTACCATGATTCACTGGATGAGTCATGAGAAAGGTTCCACCTTAGAAATGTATCCAGATTTCTCCAACTTTACAATTTCTTGGTTGTACACCTCAGCAGACTTGGAATTCTTTTGGAGGCGTCTGTAACGAAGTTCGTAGTAACAAGGAAGTAAGAGGACGAGGTTGGCTGGACTGAGAACGGGCTTTATTCAACAGAAAGATTCTTCAATATAAAAACATAACCACACACACGCGCTGATCCTTCAGCCGTAAGATTCAATGGGAAATATAAAGTCCTTTGACAGATTCCTCGACAGGTATATCCTCTTGGCAACACTCTGACGTCCCGTACTCAGTCCGTGTCTCTCTCTGCCTGAGTTCTGCCTGACTCAGGCCGGGGAGACGTCCGGCCTGCAGCCCCCCCCCCCCCCATTCCTGGAGAGGAAGTCAGCCACAGCCATCTGTACACCTGGCCTGTGGACCACCAGGAACTACGGCATATGCCATATGAGGTCAGAGGATACGGTCCATGAGACGCTGAAAGGTGGCCGGCGCCCCGAACAACCCGAATGGAAGTGTTACAAATTGGTGTAATCCAAACGGCGTTGTGAAGGCTGTTTTTTGTTTAGATACCGGTGACAAGGGGATCTGCCAGTATCCTTTTGTTAAATCCAACGTTGAATAAAAATGAGCCGAGCCGATCAAGCAATTCGTCGACCCATGGCATTGGATAGGCGTCGAATTTCAACAACGCATTCACCTTGCGGTAATCCACACAGGACCTGATCGAGCCATCCATTTTGGGCACCAAAACTATCGGGCTCGCCCAGTCACTGTTGGATTCTTCTATTATCCCCATTTTGAGCATTGCCTCTAATTCCAACTGAACCACCCTTTTTTTGTGTTCAGGTAAACGATATGGCCGGCTATGCATCACTTTGCCCGGCTCCATCTCGATATGGTGCTGTATGAGGTTCGTTCGACCAAGTAGGGGCGAGAACACGTCTACAAATTCTGCCTGCAACTTGGCCACGTCAGTGAGCTGGGAGGGTGAGAGGTGATCTCCCCCTGGAGCCAGAGTGAGCGATTGTGACTTAATATTCACTTCAGGCCCGAGATCTTCCTCTCCACTCACTACCGTCGCCAGCAACACTGACTCCGCCTCCTGCCATTTTTTGTGGAGATTAAGCTAATTAATGGCAAGTAATTTCTAAACTTGCCACTTCGCAAGTAATTTGGATGTCGACGTGGGGAGTAATACAAGCACTTTCTTTCCTGGTGCAAATTTCCGAAAATTGGTTCCCCTATTGTACAGCCGGCTTTGCTTGTCCTGAGCCTGTAACAAATTCTCCATAGATAGCCGCACCAGTGTATGGAGTTTTGTTCTCAGGTCCAGGACATATTGAATTTCGTTCTTGCTGTGGGACGGTCCATCCTCCCAAGTCTCTCTTGGGACGTCCAGAACCCCTCGGGGTTGGCGTCCATAGAGAAGTTCGAAGGGGGAAAACCCCGTGGAGGCTTGCGGGACCTCCCGCACACCGAACAAGAGGGGTTCCTACCATTTATCCCAACTTTTGGCGTCCTCGTGAACGAATTTACGAATCATGGTTTTTAATGTGGGATTAAGTCCTTCGACCAGACCGTCCCTTTGTGGGTGGAAAACGCTGGTACGAATTGATTTAATCCCCAATAATTCATAGAGCTCGCATATCGTACGTGACATGAATGCTGTGCCTTGATCCATGAGGATCTCGCGGGGAATCCCCACGCGGAAGATTATGCGAAGCAGTGCCTCGGCAACACTCTTGGCAGAGATGCTATGGAGCGGCACTGCCTCGGGATATCGGGTTGCATAATCCACCAGGATTAGTGCAAATCGATGTCCTCTCGCTGATTGCTCTAATGGCCCGATGAGGTCCATTCCAATTCTATCGAAAGGGACCTGCATTAATGGGGCGCAATGGCGCTTTTGGGGAGGCCGGTGGGTTCACCAATTGACATTTGCGACAAGCGGCGCACCACCTGCGCACGTTCTCGTGAATGCCTGGCCAGAAAATCGGGTCATTATACGATTTAGTGTTGACACCTGTCCTAAATGTCCCGCCATCGGATTGCAATGCGCCGCCTGGAAAAGCATTTCCCGGTGGCTCCGTTGAACTAACAACTGGGTTGTATCTTCCTTTGTCTGAGCATCTTGGGTTACTCGAAACAACCGGTCTTTTATAACCACAAAATAAGGATAAGAAAGCGGTTGTGCAGGTTGGAGAGGCTGACCGTCCACGTAACGGACCTGCTCGAAGGCAAATTTCAGTGAGTCGTCCCGGGACTGTTCCAGGAGAAAGTCATTGCGATCCGAGAGGATTAGCCTCTCGATTCGGCTCGGTTCCCCTAGATCAGACCCCGGTGGTCATGGTTCTGCCTCAACCGCCTGCACGAGCGCTCCTTTTCCATGCGCCTTTTTTCCCCAAGCGACATCCGTACATAAATACCCCAATAATTCGCAGAAAGCGGGCCAATTGGTTCCCAGAATCAACGGATGCCAGAGGTGAGGATTAACCGCCACCTCTACATGTTTTTGTCCCCTAAACTGTATCATGACGGACATTAAAGGATATTTCACCACATCCCCGTGTACACACCATACCTGAACCATGCGGCTATTATCCAATGCCCCAGGTCGAACCAGACTTTGATGGATAGAGGTTTGGTTAGAACCTGAATCCACCAGAGTCTGGTATGTACCCCCCTTTATACTCACAGGTATTTGGTACCAGCCAGCCTGATCGTGGGCAGCCTGCGGGGCGTCCGAGACCCGGATCATTGTCCCCACCTCCATCACGGGACACCGATCAATGAAATGGTTCGGGTCCCCGCAACGCCAGCAGGCCGGCCCAGACCTCCCCGCCACCCTATTGGCAGGAAGTGTGACAACGGTAGGGCGCGGAGAGAGGGCCGAAGCTGCAGGTCCGCTCTGAAATGCCATCTGCCCTGCCCCCCTGGGCGGAGCTCGGGGTCCCGTGGCATACTCGGCGGTGTCCCTGTATCGTCCCCGTGGCGGGACTCTAGGTAGGCCGGGTGGACGAGACCTGGGGAAAGGGATAGGGTGAGAGAGAGAAGGAGGAAAATCCTCCGACGAGGTGAGAGACAGCTGGAAGGGGTTCGCCAACCCCGGGGCACACCACCATCTGGTCCTCAGCTAGTTGGATGGCTGCATCCAGCGATGTCGGACGGTGGCACTGGACCCACTCGGCTGTCTTCCTGGGTAGACGAGTGATGAACTGTTCCAGTACCACACGGTCGATGATGTCGTCGATGTCGCTTTCATCAGCCAGTAGCCATTTGCGGCAGGAGTCCTGGAGCTGTTGGGCCATCACAAAGGCTCGGCCGCCTTCACCCAGACCCAGCGACTGGAATCGCTGGCGATGTTCCTCCGGGCTTCGGCCGACCCGCTGGAGGATGGCCTTCTTCAGGTCGTCAAATACCAGGAGATTCGGCACGGGCAGCCAGCTGTGCCTCCCCCAACAACAGTGGCAACAGGCGCATCACCCAGTCGTTCCGTGGCCATCTGCTGGATTCCGCCGTTTTCTCGAACAATTTGAGGAATGCCTCGGGGTCGTCGTGTGGCCCCATCTTGTTCAATGGGAGGAACGTGGCCGAACTTGCTGGCACTGCCGTTTCCGCCCGAACCCCCTGGTCCATGAAGCTCCGGAATGTCTCGCGGTCCTGCTGCTGTGCCTGGATGACCACCTGGAAGCGGCGTTCCTGGTCGTTCCGTAGATCCAGCAGCGCTTGATGTTGCTCGCGGTGGAGGACCGCGAGAGATGAGATGACGTCCGCTAATGGCATGGCTGAGGACGACTGCATAACGTCGGTGGCCCTCCTGCTTCCTACCCGGGTTTTGGCACCAGTGTAATGAAGTTCGTAGTAATAAGGAAGGAAGAGGACAAGGTTGGCTGGACTGATAACGGGCTTTATTCAACAGAAAGATTCATCAATATAAAAACACACCCACACACACGCGCTGATCCTTCAGCCTTAAGATTCAATGGGAAATATAAAGTCCTTTGATAGATTCCTCGACAGGTATATCCTCTTGGCAACACTCTGGCGTCCCATACTCAGTCCTTGTCTCTCTCTGCCTGAGTTCGGTCTGCTTGCTCTTTATATGCCATCTCTCTGCGCCCTTACTGGAACGAGACACAGCTGTTGATACTTTGCAATTGCCCCACTTACTTACCGCTCGTCTCCCAGCTCTCACTCCCGCTGCAGACCTCGCTGAACCACGCCCCCCTCGCCACAGCGTCATTCTACACATCTGAGAGAAGACATGACAGCATGTTGCATGGCTTGTAATGGTACCGTAACATTTACGCAACACGTAACAAAGGAGTAGCATATCTTGACACACCATCTATGTTGACTCTTTTTGTCTTAACGACCAATAGATCCATGGCATCTTGATCTTGTTTGGACCTAGTTATAACCTTCTCATTTCTGAATGGGAGAACATCTAACTGCCATAATTTCTCCACATCATGCCAAAGTTCCTCCAATGGATTGGTAATTGTGAAAAGACACTGCGTCTCTTCATAGGCAGGGATTGGTACTGGGCCCTGAAGTAGCCAGCCTAACCGGGTGCAAATTGCAGCTGGAGATTTAGGAGGTCCAAAATGCACCCTCTCTATTGGATTAATCAAATGGGGATAATCTGCACCAATAAGGACAAGTGGTTGTACTCTATTGAATGCTGGAAGAGGCCAGTCTCGGAGGTGTCTGAAACGTTTCTGCAAGAACTCAACAGGGTAGGTCTGCTCTGCTAATCCTAATTTGTTGGCAGGAAAGCCATTGGAAATAGCATACTTCCTTGCTTGGTTTATTAAGTGAAGATATTTCAAAGGTTACTGAAGAGCCCTAAAGTGCAATAGTATCTTGTCTCACAGTTCTAACTACCAATGACTCGGGCACTCCCTTAAGGCCTAGGGTTTCAGACACTTGAGACAATAACATGGCACGTTCAGATCCATCATCCAGGATAGCATAAGTTTGTAAGGATCGGCCTCTGTGATGGAGAAGTATTTCTACAACTTTCAGAAATACCTTGCCAGAACTTCCCCGGTGGCTGAGATAGAATGTACCATTCTCCTGGTCATGACAATTAACAGCAGTCCTTTTCAAGTCACAGTCAACAGCTCGATGGTTGAGGCAACATCTCCAACGTCTCTTATTCTCTCTGATCCATTCTTCCTTTTCCACATCCTCAAGGATTCTGAATGAAGGTCACAATCCAACAAAATGTTCTCTGCTTGAACAATATACACATGAATATTTAGAGTTCCGTTCTCCATTCCTCGATATTGGGGGCTACTTGGATTTTTGTACAACATGATCATTACTGGTTCCATACACGACTGTGCGAGTATTAACATAAGTCTTGGACTGAGGTTTACTCATGACTGGTTTTGGAAAATCACTAACTTGATCAACCAATAATTGACATTCAGCTACTGTCGTGGCGAAAAGTCGGTCAGCCAAGTTGAAAGAATTCACGAAGACCAGAGAGCCAGGTTTCAATCTTTATTTGCTCGAGCAAGCAAAGTGAGACACACAGAGTTCATCTGTTGATGCCCAACGAATACATGTCTGACTCCATCTTTTATACATTGTTCTCAAGTTGTTATCACAGTTCAAACCAATCAGGTTTTACCTGACCTCATCTTCTACCAACCAGTTTTTACATGACATCACTTATTTTTATTAGTCCATCCCCTTATGCCTCGTTACAGTTATATTTCATCCTGCACTTGCTACAGTTATATTTCCGGCCTACCATATTAAGATCTCCGGCCTACCATATTAAGATCTCCGGCCTACCATATTAAGATCTCCGGCCTACCATATTAAGATTTAATTGTAAGGAGCGCTCTCAATAACACATACGTATATCATGTGCTCTTTATCTTGACACCTTTCCGGGGGCTTTCGGACGTCTCAATAACACATACGTATATCATGTGCAATAACACATACGTATATCATGTGCAATAACACATACGTATATAAAGTGCTTATTATCTTGACACCTTTCCGGGGGCTTTCGGACGATACATGATTTAACCTTGGTTTTATTAAAAATGAACTCATGGTTTAGTGTGATAATGATAAACAACGCAGCGTTCTTAACCAAACCTCTCTACAAAAGTGTGTGTGGTGTACGTGCAGTTCCTGTCTTAGTGTGAGAAGATATTTGGTGTGTACGCAGGTGTTCAAGTGTTCAAACTCATACATGAGGCCCATAGCCCTTGTTAAGATCAGAGAAGTATATGAACTCTATAACTTCCTTTAAATGTATTCTTTAAGTAAGAAAGCTATTTTATATAAGAAAACTCAGTAATATATTTAGAATATAAGAAAAGTCAATAATATGTCTAGAAAAACCACCACACTACGTCTTGGAGCCATGCAGAGAAATCTAGCAGGTTATAACTTCGACCCTTCAGAATAGTACGGACATAACAGGCAAAGTTGGTAACATGTTCTGTAGGCAGTTTACTGAGCAACTGTTGCACATGAGAAGCACAAGACAATTCAGATTTAACTTGAGCTTGACCTAAGGACTGGAGCATACCGACTAAAGCTCTAACTTTAAGTGCAAAGCTACTAAATCCTCGGGTATCCCCTGGCCTCACCTTGGGTAGGGCAAGAAGGGACTTGATTTCTTTCAGGACCAACTGGTGGGGCTGCCCATATCTTTGTTGCAATGCCCAAAGGCCCATACTGTAAGGTCTAAGGTCATTCACATAAGCTAGGGCTAAGTCACGAGCAGATTAAAGTTTTAAGTGATCTAACATGATGTGGTATTTGTAATGTTCTGACTCGTAGGGGGACAATAGGTTTGTTAGGGCTAGCTGTAACATTACATATTCTTGAGGGTCATCATTCACCAAGAATGGAAAGGAAAGTCCGTGGATTCGAGAAGTTGGATGGAAAGTGACAGGAGATGGAACAAATGGTTGTGCATAGTGTTGTCACGATACCAAACTTCGGTACCAGTCGGTACTAAATGTGACAATACTTGCATTTCCCGCTATCATTTTGAGCGCTGTTGAACAGATTATGAAAGCCCTCTGATTGGCTATTGTGTTTCCAAGCTCATCGCATATGTCTTTGAATGGCTCCTTACTGAGCGCTTGCGCAAATCAAACGCTTCCGTGTGTATCTGTGTAAGCGCTCGATAGAGAGTGCGATGCAATAATCATTTCAAGCGCTTCCGGGTTTGGTAACTACTGCTTAATTATTTTTAGTGTAACCCAGACATTTGACGCAGAGCGAGAACGGTTTGAATACTCGATGATTAGGGCTGCACGATAATTTATCGCAATACCACTAAATCCTATTGTAATCGAGCTGGCTGCGATATGCAATGTGTCAATATATTTTTTAATGCGTAGCTTGTCCGTGAAGCACGTCTCTGGGATCAGTAGGAAATGCTGCTCAATCTAAAAGCAGTGCGAGCTTGAGTCGCTTATAATGTGCATTTGAAAAAGCAACACCCGTCAAACATGATCATTATAAATATACTTTATTATCATAAAAATACCTAATGAAGCTTGAGTAACAGTGATAAAAATATGTCCATAGGAATTTCCTAGATTATAGAACGTGTTGTGGTCTTCTTCTGCAGTGCGTATTTGGAGTTTCCGCACGAGAGCGCCCTCTGGCTTTCGGACGTAGCTGCATTTTCCCAAACTTCACTCAAAAGCTGTGCATAAATCACGTGATATTTATCGTCGGTTTATCGTGACAGCCCTACTCATGATCATCTTAACTTTCACTTTCTATAACTGTAATGCGCAGCATTAAAAAATGCAGCAGGAAAAATTGTGAGAGGGGGGCCCTTGAAAGTAACTGGCCCCGGGGCCCTTTGAAGTCATAATCCATCCCTGAGTGCAGCATAGTGTATAATAGAATATAGGCATAAGGTGAACCTAGAATTGTGGGGAGTATAGTGCTGAGGAAAGATTAAAGGGACTAAATTCACAACAGGGAGCACCAACATTTGCAGGATCTGCAAGAAATTCTTTATGGTGGAATGGACTCGTATGACTCAATGTATTCTCAAACCTCATCAGACTGAAAAGAAAACACTCAGAGATGTTTCTCTTATAAATTGAGGTTGCGGAGTGTAATGAATACAAGGGGTGCCAATAATTGTGGCCAACATGTACGTAAGAAAATTATTTATTTTTTACTTCAAATTGTTTTCCTTCACATAAATGTTGTAATATTGTAGATTTTTTTAATGAAAGATCAAAACGAGAAACAATGCAGATTTATTTTTACAGCCTTCATTGCTCATATTTACCAAGGCTGCCAATAATAGTGGAGTGTATATATAAACAAAGTTGGTAGTAATGGATTACATGTAATCTGGATTACGTAATCTGATTCCAAAAATCAAGTACTTGTAAGAGTAAACTACATTTTAAAATACTCGTAATCAGACTTCAGTTGTTTTTTATGGATTACATGATTACATAGTATTCACAGAATGGCATTAAGTTGTTTACTGTTCATTTCTAACATTTTTTTCATTTTTTTTATAATAAACATACCTACCACTTATATATGTTTGTGATTCTTCAAGTTTTTTCCAGCGGGGGGGATTCGGAATCGCACAGAGATGCGAAATGGAGCAGCACTCAGCATTTGATGGCTGGATGTAGACAATAGAGACACTTATCCCATGAGATGAGACGAGACATAAGATTGGGTTCATGAGAACAAGACAGGATTTTTACACTATTTTAAGTAATCCTCAATGATGAAATATTTGAAGAAAATGTCTTTTATTCAACTGAAAATCGCAAAATAGGTGCATTTTGAAAATTTAGCTTAAATTAATGTATTTTTACGTCTATTTGTTATATTATAATATGATTTAAAAGTGGCAGGGCATCTTCAATACTAATTTCACCATCAAACTCCATCATGCTGATATCTCGAGACCTTGACGAGAAATGTTGTCACATTTTAATTTTGCAAGATCTTGTGGCAGAGATCGTGTCACACACCTAGCAGACACCGTTTCATTTTTAAGGAAACTCATGGGAAAACTATTCAGTGTTACTATCAGTAAACACTAACAACAAGTTACAGTATATGAGTGTTAGTATTTTGTCCATACTGGACTTTAAAAAGATGTTAAGGCTCTTGTTGGTGATAAAGAATGGAATATTTTCCCTCATTGTATCGGTCAAAATAGTACAAAATTATCCTGCATCAATACATAACCCCATTCACACAGACCACTGATCCTATAAAATTGCCAGAGTGCCTTCTGTGTGAATGCAAACCTTGATCCGGAAAGGGGACCTAGTAACATTACGGGATCAGTCCCAGAAAGCGCCCTGTGTGAACAAAACGCAGAAACAATGCCGTAAAAGCAGTGTAGATGACACACATCTATAATAAATTGTAAATAATTTGTCTACGAAAACAATTATAGTTAAACAAATATTTTTGTTAGTACGAAAATGAAAAAAATAGGCCTACAATTCAGCATTAGCTAAATCACAGATGGAAGCAAGACGCAGATATGGATTACTGACCGGGCCAATAGGGCCAGTGCCCAGGGGCCTTGACTACCATATACCTGAGGAGGCCCTGGGCTTCAAGGTTGCGCCATCCAGTTTGGTACAGAGAACCCAACAACAATGAAAACAAATGTTTATCTATATTTAATATGTGGGTCCCATAGCCTACATAAAAAATGAAATGATTAACAAATCATGGGGTCCGTGTACGTTGCGTTCATTCATTTTTTGATTCACAGTTGAAAATTAAAATGCGAATAACGACGCCTTCATTCCTTTTTGGTTTTAACGTTGAAAGAACAAAAAAGAGAAAACAGCTTTTTATTGTTTCTGAGCACACAAAAAAACAGAGAAAATGGCTTCTCCATATTCGTTTAATCACACATGGTGTAGTAATCAGAATCACACAATATAAAATATGAGAAAAAAACCTAAAGTGCTTTATTTTCTCAACATAACAGACCTAACCTGGAAGTAAATAAGCTCCTTTGGTGGTGTTCAGCGGTCTTGGGAAAATATGTCTGCTCTGGAGCCATTTGCACAAATGATAAATAATATGATACAAACCAGAGCAACATATGGAGAGATTGCAGACAATCTGATACAACATGGTGCTGGGATGGGTTGTTCTGCTATGAGTGTGCAAAGATTTTGTGCGTGGCACAACATTGTAAGAAGAGGACATGTGTCGGACTCCCACTTAGAGCTGTCAATAGCTAATGCAATAAGTGAGGTAAGGACAATATCTATAAACTGAATAACATTTTCATTGTTTTGTTGGGTCATTATGCGCTACTCCAGCAGATCATGTATTTTTTAAGTGTTTTGTCCTAACAGACTGGCCCAACATTTGGCAGAAAACTTATGACAGGGTACTTGACCGCCAATGGTATACGAGCGAGTGAGGGCAGAGTGGGTCGACTTTTGAGGACCATCCAACAGCCGTACCATCATGCACGATGTAATGTATGTCTGTGCTTTTAACATATACAGTAGGGTATCTTGTCTCACACCAAGCTGGTTTATTTTTGCAATTATGTCTGTACGTTATCCAGCTTATTGGCGCTTAAATATGAGTTATTTTTTATTTGAGAGAACTCAATTCACTTCAGACTCTAAAATAATTACATATTGTAATTCAAACAATTATCAACTGCCTGCATGCAGCGGTCTCCTCCCACAAAATAACTAACTTGTAATTGCGTTAATTTATTTGGCAACTGATCAATACGTTTTGTGATAAAGGTGTTATTAACTCATATTTGTGTTTTTAGGGCGCACGTAACTTGAATCCAGTGCCTTATACCGCAGAGTGCATGGGCCATAAATTACACATCGACCAGAACGAAAAACTGGCAATGTTTGGAGCAACACATGTCCTGGCTATTGATGGATTTAGCAACAAAATTGTTTCTTTTTCATCTATGCCAATAAAAAACAATCTTTTAATTTATGAGGATGTTTACAGGTGAGCAATTTTCATATGCATTTACATTTTTTTGTATTAATTTCACACTAAGGTGTGCATGCGTGGGTTTTCAGATCTGCAATTGTTAACCATGGGATGTGGGACCAAATTCGAGTACACCATGGAAAGGAATTTTGCTTATCTTTATTCATTCAAGAAAAGTTTGCAGGCTATCGAAACAATCAAGAAAGACAACCCTACATGCAGACCCAGTCAACTAAGGTATCAAATCTATATGTTATAATACAATACATTGTAAAATCAACTCACCTAAAGGATTATTAGGAACACCATACTAATACGGTGTTTGACCCCCTTTCGCCTTCAGAACTGCCTTAATTCTACGTGGCATTGATTCAACAAGGTGCTGAAAGCATTCTTTAGAAATGTTGGCCCATATTGATAGGATAGCATCTTGCAGTTGATGGAGATTTGTGGGATGCACATCCAGGGCACGAAGCTCCCGTTCCACCACATCCCAAAGATGTTCTATCGGGTTGAGATCTGGTGACTGTGGGGGCCATTCTAGTACAGTGAACTCATTGTCATGTTCAAGAAACCAATTTGAAATGATTCGAGCTTTGTGACATGGTGCATTATCCTGCTGGAAGTAGCCATTAGAGGATGGGTACATGGTGGTCATAAAGGGATGGACATGGTCAGAAACAATGCTCAGGTAGGCCGTGGCATTTAAACGATGCCCAATTGGCACTAAGGGGCCTAAAGTGTGCCAAGAAAACATCCCCCACACCATTACACCACCACCACCAGCCTGCACAGTGGTAACAAGGCATGATGGATCCATGTTCTCATTCTGTTTACGCCAAATTCTGACTCTACCATTTGAATGTCTCAACAGAAATCGAGACTCATCAGACCAGGCAACATTTTTCCAGTCTTCAACTGTCCAATTTTGGTGAGCTCGTGCAAATTGTAGCCTCTTTTTCCTATTTGTAGTGGAGATGAGTGGTACCCGGTGGGGTCTTCTGCTGTTGTAGCCCATCTGCCTCAAGGTTGTGCGTGTTGTGGCTTCACAAATGCTTTGCTGCATACCTCGGTTGTAACGAGTGGTTATTTCAGTCAAAGTTGCTCTTCTATCAGCTTGAATCAGTCGGCCCATTCTCCTCTGACCTCTAGCATCAACAAGGCATTTTCGCCCACAGGACTGCCGCATACTGGATGTTTTTCCCTTTTCACACCATTCTTTGTAAACCCTAGAAATGGTTGTGCGTGAAAATCCCAGTAACTGAGCAGATTGTGAAATACTCAGACCGGCCCGTCTGGCACCAACAACCATGCCACGCTCAAAATTGCTTAAATCACCTTTCTTTCCCATTCTGACATTCAGTTTGGAGTTCAGGAGATTGTCTTGACCAGGACCACACCCCTAAATGCATTGAAGCAACTGCCATGTGATTGGTTGATTAGATAATTGCATTAATGAGAAATTGAACAGGTGTTCCTAATAATCCTTTAGGTGAGTGTACATACCTACTATACATTGAGGATAATCAAAAATGCTTATAAGAGGTACAGTGGAGGTCATGTTTAAACCTTGCATGTTAATTGAATGCTCATTTTAACAAAATAATAGGAATTTTATGATCCCATGGCATAGCCTAGACTTTATTAATGTCATTGTATTTTGTTATGATTTGAGTTGTTTGAGTCTCTGGTTTCATGAGTCTCTAGTCAAAACTCATGACCACACCTGTATATAGTTAATACTTACAACAACATTTGTTTTCATTGTCACAGAACCACAAAATCGAAAGGATGTGGCCAGAGATAAATAATAGGGTTAATTATCCACTCAAGACAGCACTAGTTGAGCTAATGGACCAGGAAATACTGGACATGGAGGACAACCTGGTCAGATACTGTCTCTCCAACTTTACATGCCAACTATGTCATCTTGGCATCAGTAGAGTTGTGCAAGCTTGGAATAACCACAGGATTCCAGGTGTGCTGAAAGAACAAGTTTTTATTATACACACATTTTAAGAACTGTCAATTTGACTTGAAACTTTTTGTTACTCTAGGGAAAGGCATTCCCAATGTTATGGCAGAGGGTGGATGTCTCAAGAAAATCTCAGAGGAACTTTTGCCTCATGCCAACGAAGCAGCTGACCTTTATGAGGCAGAGTTAGGCTCTTCATTAACCAGGCAGTCAGTGTTTGGAACAAATCCCTTCTCTTCAGGGAGACAAAGGGCATGTGTGGAACACCACTTCGCTGAACTGCACCCAGATATCACTGTTTGCTACAACTACACTGTGAACGGTGATTTCTCACATTTCAAACTAGCTCTGTTAGATCTTATCAACATAACTAGAAGATTTACTTAACATGAACCATGGAACATAAATTTATGAGAAACAATTTAGTCAACAGAAATAATGTCTCTCATAACTAACAATGCATCTGATAGCCCATTGACTTCATAGACATTGTTATTCTCTTCTCTACATTTAAGACACTGGGTAGAAGTTTCTCTCCATTGTAGCACACATACTCTACATCCCACAATGCTCCGGCAACAGACTGCATACATTGGCTGCTGAAGGGGTCCTGTAAAAGAAGAGATTTTCAGTAAATAAATGTGAATTTGTCTCAAGTAATTTTGTCTTGTTAAAAGTTGTTTTCCCTGTTAAAAACTTCACTCCCAAAGAGGAAAATTAATTTGAAAAACACTTTACATTATATACATTTTTATGGTATGAACAATAACGGTTTTGCACTTTTAACTGTAAAACACATTAAAATGCACTGAATTCATGCAAAGTTACCACAGTGTGTAAAATTAATGAGCTGGCAATGCAAACCTTTGCATACAAGACAACTGAATGCTGCCCGTAGCTGTTGTGCTTGGGAGTCATTCATCACCAGTGTGGTTCTCCTGTTACTGGAAGCAATGTCAGAGAGCTCCTTCATTACTGTGGTGACATCTTGTAGACCTTGGGCGGCCAGCACAACTTCTTCAATTTTTTTAAAGACATCCTGTCAAGCAGAGTGCTTTCATCATTTTATGACTAAACAACAAACAAAGAAACACATTTAAGCAAAGTACAGTGCCCAAAAATAAACGGCCATTACTTTTTTAGGTAAATCTAAGAGCCTGACAACCAGAACCATTCACTTAAATGATTTCATTTTGAAATAAAATTATCTGAAAACTGGTGAGAGGATACGTCACATCATTAACATTCTATGTTTGCACAAGAGCTCTTTTAGTGTCTCGATCAAACTGGACAACCTGATGTTGAGTAGACTAACATTGAGTAATGATTCTTGCAGACTTAGCAACTTTAGCCAAGATAATATGCTACTATCAGTGTTAAGTACTCAGAAAACTTCTATTATAAAAAAAAGTAAGCACAGTACCTGGACCTCTTTCGTTTGCATCCTTGTTGAAATCTTTGAAACTCCTCCTCTGAAACTGCAAATATTTTGCGAGCATTTTGCTTCCAGTACAACGAACCTGTAGATAACATAAATAAATAAACACACTCACACAACAGTAAACATTCTGCATAAAAGACATCAAAATACCTTTAGTTCCTTCTGACTCCACTATTTCATTGCCCTGTGCATCCGTTAGTGTCAGTGGCTCTTCACTGTTTAGGGCAGCTTGAACTTTAGCCATAATGCCAGGGACAGTTGCCTCAAACTCCATAAACCGAACAATCACGGTTCTGTTGGCTTCAATTTTCCACCCAAACACTCCGCAATAAAAATAGACCTATAAATTGAAACGTTATAAATAATTAACACACACATTTCAATTACAGTAAATATATAAAATTTCTAACCCTTGTGCACTGTTTTGGACATTTTGTCCATTTCAATTTTCTTTTCCTTGTTGTTTTGGCTGTGTTTATACAAACATAATAAATTTTGCAAAAGGTGTGTATTTTTATTGGAATTTTAATATTTTGCTCTATTTTGCTTGCGTAAATGTTTTTTTAAAGTAGGTACAACTGTTACGCTCAGGTCCATTTCTTTTAATCTTAAATTGCTCAAAAAATATCAATGCATTAAAATTATTGTTGTTGTTGATTAATAACACATCCAAGACCGTAATAATACAATTTAAAAAAATCAGCTTCAAATTTAGTATACAGAAAATAATTAGATTTTTCGTTTTTTTCATAAAAACAGGGTCACCATGTAAACAAACTGGTATGTAAATGGCTAAAATTCTAAAAACGAATGAATGTTTGGTAGTTATGATAAGAAATTATTCTAGAGGAAAAAAATAAGGTAATTCAAAGTGTGAAAAAATATTTATATATATATATATATATATAATATTTTTATGACCGTTTTTGGACATGGACATTTTGTCCATTTCCAGCCTAAGTGTGAGTTTTTTTTTATTGATGCACAAGGGTTAATTACATTACATTACATACAGAAATGTACACAGAATGTGCCACAGAGCAGTCTTGGCACAACACTAAAGATGCCTTAATTTAAAACAAATATTTATACCTTTGAAAAAAAACGGGACATGCTCGCTCTCGGAGGCCCTGCACCTGCCAGAACCGGGGAAGCTACAGCAGGGGATGATGATCGTAGAAATGAGAAGCGCTGACTGCCACTGGAGGTACTGGCAGATGATGATGGCGACAGGTCCGACTCACTGTCACGTGGACTTCATAATGACCCCTCGGTGTCAAGTCAAGGGTGCTGAACAGTCCATTCACCCCAGGAAAAATCGCCATATTCAGATCGTCAGTCAGATACAGATTTTGAATGGAGACCTGTGAAATACACACACCCAAGCTTATTTATCTGGCCTATTTTACAATTATTAGTCTGTAAGACCTAACGTTGCCAATATCAAATTATTGAGTTATTATTTCAATCGACGTTTAACCTGAAGTACAATCATGCTCTAACGAACATAACGAGTTAAAACTTAGATGCTTAACACCTGCGCTTAATTAGTAACGTTAATAAGACTTTTAACTAGACCCACCTGAAAAATCCGTCTTATTTTTTCAGTGGACATGTCATCCTCCCTTATTGTCACTCTCTTGTTGCTTTTTAAAAGCACGTAGTGATCAGTCCGTGTCAGTCTTCTGGTGCTGTCGAAGCTATTTTGAACGGGTGATTTTGGTCCGTGTATCTTTTGGCCATTTGATTGTTCTTTTAGAAATGGGTATTAAAAAACAAAAAAAGAGTGGCTCTCTGATTTTCGTTTTAAAATACAAAAATTGAAATTGAAATACGAGGCGTTTTTCTTTTTCATGGTGAAAAACGGATGAGCAAGATTTAAAAAATGATTTGATTTGCATTTTATATTTCGAATAACAAAAAGTAAAATCACAAGAAAACAGAAATGAAAAAAGGCCCGTTTTTTATATTCCGAGACCGGATGTGGTCATTTACATAAAAAGAGCGCCAAATTTGATTGTGTGGAGTTGCTTTAGCACAGACTAAAATGTCTTTGGAAGCGTACTCGGATATGATTTTAGACTAGGGCTGCAACAAACGATTATTTTGATAGTCGATTAATCTAACGATTATTAGACCGATTAATCGACTAATCGTCTATTATTTCAATGACTAATCGGTAAGTTTTTAATGATTATTCAGCTTTTGCAACTAGTTAAAACATTGAGTTATACATAATTTACGTAATGAATAAAATCCATACAATTCAGCTTTTGAAATTTGTTTTAATGAACTTGAACCAACTGGTTACTCTCTTTAAGTTTGCTGATTCTGTCCAACTCGAATCACACAAATACTCTCTACAAACTTTTAAATACAAATAAAAATAAATAAATAAATCGGGTACATTACAGACCAAATTTTTTTTTAAATGTAAACAAATCTCTTGACAGAAGCATTAAGCAGCATTTCTATGACAACAGTTCAGTTTAATGAAAAAGAGCAAGTAACATAAGAAAAAAAAGCACTGTCTTTTTTGGATTGTCAATTAAGTGCCGAGTTAAAGTGGAGAAAGGTCAGCATGTCAACGTGTTCACTTGACAAGCTTGCTCTTTTTTGTGAGCAAATGTTTCCTGCAGCAGAGAAGATCCGTTCAGCTGGAGTGGATGTGGCAGGAATGCATAGCTTAGATTTGAAACGGCACCTGGAAAAGCCTTTTTAACCAACGCTTCTAAAGAGTTAACAGAGAGGTGGGGGAGTTTCGGCACTTTCTTCAAAGAGAAAGACAACAAAGTTCTTCTGTCTGCAGCCCTAGATCCAAGATTTCGAAAGCTCTAGTTTATGCCTGCTGAACAGAGAATAGAGGTTCAAAGCACCGTCGAAGTCCTTGCAATGAGATCCGAAAAAGAGTCCTGGAAACCTACAGAAGAAGGGCAGCATCAGGGTGTCATTGTTCCAAGGAGAGAGGGAGAGTCAGCGCTAGAAAACCTTCTCCAGTCTGACACGGACAGCCTCAGTGAAGAAGAGGAGTCGCATGAGGACCAAAAGATTCAGATGGTGAGAAAGGAAGTACAAATGTACTTCTCAGAATCACAAATACCCAAACAAGAAGATCCTCTAGGATGGTGGAAGGAAAATGAGGGACGTTTTCCTAGCATGTCAAAGCTTGCAAGATCTTTT
>NC_079904.1:19330343-19332690 GCF_024868665.1 Triplophysa rosa
TAACCCATACGCCTGGATTCTACCCCCCTGTTTCTTCTGTGTGAATACACAAAGAGTAGCTCACATGGATCTGATGAACCTACACAAGTAATGCTGTATGTAAAATGTGACACATTATTCTAGAAACATGGACAGCTTTAGTATTTTGGGGGGGGTATTATTTGAGCAGGTTCATTTTTACCCACACGCCTGGATTCTACCCCCGTTTCTTCTGTGTGAATACACAAAGAGTCGCTCACATGGATCTGATGAACCTTCACAAGTAATGCAGTATGTAAAATTTGACTTACTATTCTAGAAACATGCACAGCTTTAGTATTTTGGGGGGGGTATTATTTGAGCAGGTTCATTTTTATCACACGCCTGGATTCTACCCCCCTGTTTCTTCTGTGTGAATACACAAAGAGTCGCTCACATGGATCATAATAAGACGACGTCGTTCACGGCCGACGGCCTTTTCTTCGCCGGGGTTGGGCTTCTTGTGCATTTTGTAGCAGTAGTCGGAATTGCAAAATCTCAGACAATTGGTACAGTGTACAGTTCTTTTAGGGTGTTTGTGACAGTCGGCGTCAAAACACACGTTACAGACATGGCTACAGTGATGAAGTTTAATGTCGTTGTATCCTTTATAACAGTACGTACACGCGTAGTCGGTAACGATGAACGCCTTTAGATTAAGAATTGTATAAAAGTGCTCATCGTGTAAATAGAGGAATACTGTTTTCAAATGAGGTTCCCTCTGATTTGCAAACGTTTCTAACGCTCCGCCGTTCGTTCTGTAAAAAACGACTATTTTGACGGCAAACAGTCTTTCAAACGTTGCTATGTCGTGAAGACCGATCTTGTCTTGAATAGTAAAGCCCGCTTCATTTTGGATTACTGCCGCACGGCTTTCCAGGTCGCTCTCAGGTAATTCAGGGTCGAGAACATGGGCGAGACAGATAGAAAAGCACAAATTATTCGCAATATTGATCGGGCAAAATAAACTCATCTTTTTTCTTTTGATCACCTGGTCGAGAGCCAAATCTGTGAGTTTACGACGATGGCGACCTCCCCCTTGTCTGTTCGAAGCCACGGTAGCGCCTATCTCGACCGCGTCGTCACACATTAACCTGTCATCGCTCTGTAAATTTTTTTTGATGTGATCGGTAAATACATTAACGTCGTAATCATTGCCGGGTGATAATATCGCTGTAACGTCAGATTTAAGACGGGGTCCGCTCAGGGTTAAACTAACTATGTTACCATCGCCGCCGATTTGTCTGGCAAACGTCGTGATTTTGTTCATGGTCTCGTGCAGCCGAACGTGATACGTCGCCAAATCTGTAGTGCCAATATCCCGCAGATTCATGGGTCTTCTCAATTCCACGCTATTGAAACGAGGTCTCGGTAAAACGCGATAGCCGTTTATGATACCTCCATCTCGTATCAAAGCGTCGACCTCTAGTCCTCTGTGTATCGGAAGTCGAGGGCCTTTCGTTATCGACATTACCTCTAGGGGGAGCCGAGTCAGTAGTCGGGACGCTTGTATCTGATAACGCACTGCCGTCTTGTACGGTGTTTGTGTCCCTCGTATTTAATATTTCGCATAGTCTGTATGCATGGATTAAAATCTGTACTTTCACGTATCGCAGCTTCCAAATATTCCAAATTAGAAATCTGTTGGGGCGGCGTGCTATTAAAAGTTTGTTCATGTACAGGGTGTGTATTTAACAGTAGTCGTAGTCTATCGGTGTTATGATGATGGGACTCTGCGTGCATTCCGATCGCTCCCTGTAACAGGTCTGAGAGAGTTTGATCTGGATGACTGCCATGCCCGGCCTCTGAACATTTTTCATCGGCCATCCCTCCCGTATGGTTTTCGGCACTAACAAAGAGGAATTATGTCACACTGTGTGTTCAATACAAAAATAAATGGTGCATAGATATAAATTGGCAAATATAAAACAGATATAAAATGACAAATATAAAACAGATATAAACACAGATATAAATGACATATATTGATAAAATTGTAAATGTAAAAAATCGATTATAAGATATAGAGATAAATGTAAAAACTTATAGCGATCACTGGTCAATATAAAAATAGTGACTATCTAGAAAATAGTACGGCGTTTATAGCACAGAGGAGTTCAACTATCAGACGCCTTTCTCTCATCTGTTCGTTTGATGACTCGAGCAAACGGTTGAAAGAATTCTCCAGCGCTTCGTCGCGATGATTAACACCTTCGATAAAAGCATACAATCTCATAAGAATCGTATGTATCTCACCGACAGAACCCCACAGTCTGTCAATGGACTCGTGTAAAGGAATATTAGACTCTCTTAAGATAGCGTTGAGTTG
>NC_079904.1:19333443-19346411 GCF_024868665.1 Triplophysa rosa
AACTTGCCCTGTTAGGATGTTTTTGATTGAAATAGCTTTTGATTTCAGTAAATATGACCTCCTAATGCTGCAAATTCAACAAATGACCATTTTCAGTTTTTTACAACCTATGAAATGTTTTCAAACTCTGTTGTGCATAATAATTTGGAACAGTGCATTTTGAGTTTTTCATTTTTTAAATAAATACTGTTGTCAGTGGGAGGTTTGTTCAATAAAATTCCAAATGTACCCTAACTGTTGATTACTTGAAAATTATACTGACTGTCATTTGCATCGACAAATTAGGAAAACCAGAGAAAGATATCATTTGCATAATAATTTGGAACGCAGTGTATGTCACACTGTGTGTTCAATACAAAAATAAATGGTGCATAGATATAAATTGGCAAATATAAAACAGATATAAAATGACAAATATAAAACAGATATAAAAATATAAAAACAGATATAAATGACATATATTGATTGTAAGATATAGAGATAAAATTGTAAATGTAAAAAATCGATTATAAGATATAGAGATAAATGTAAAAACTTATAGCGATCATTGGTCAATAGTCACTATTTTTATATCTAGAAAATAGTACGGCGTTTATAGCACAGAGGAGTTCGACTATTAGACGCCTTTCTCTCATCTGCTCGTTTGATGACTCGAGCAAACGGTTGAAAGAATTCTCCAGCGCTTCGTCGCGATGATTAACACCTTCGATAAAAGCATACAATCTCATAAGAATCGTATGTATCTCACCGACAGAACCCCACATTCTGTCAACGGACTCGTGTAAAGGAATATTAGACTCTCTTAAGATAGCCCTGAGTTGATCTAGCGAGACAGTATTTTGAGCTTGAAGAGCAAACGGCGTCTGTCTACCCCCCGCCGATGATGATCGTTCGTCGTCGGCGATATCTTCTCGTTCTGCTAACGGTGTCTGCTGACGCCTTATCGGCGACCTCTCCTCTCGCTCGCTGGACCAAGACGAATGCTCCCAAACGTTCAGCTGTGTATCTGTCCAGCTAGACACATCGTCACCGGATCCGAAACTCCTTTCTGTACGAGTAAACATTGCAAAAACAAAGATGAACGACACCAAACCGCAATGGCGTAACTATGTTAAATGGTAGCCATAGTTTACCGATGAATAATGACGGCTCTGGCACTATGCAGCATGCGTCGCCACCCGTGGTAAGATCACAACTCCTTTCTGTACAAGTAAACATGCAAAAACAAAGATGAACGACACCAAAGCACAATGGCGTAACTATATTAAATGGTAGTCATAGCTTACCGAATAATAATGAGGGGTCCGGAACCGCTCTGCTGGAGCCAGCCTCCTCGTCATGTGCGGTAAGATCTAACAACGCTCTGCTGGAGCCAGCCTCCTCGTCATGTGTCAGGTCAATAAATACCGGTCGCTCTATAGACCCTTGTAAATCTAGACGGAGGAATTAGTAGTTAGATGGCATGTCACGACGTATAAAAATATATTAAATATTAATAATAATAATGATATCAATTAAAATCAAATATGATAAATTAAATAAAATGCAATAATTCAATTAATTAATAATAATGATATAAATTATAATATGATAAATAAAATACAATAATTCAAACAATTCAAATAAAATAATTGATTAATAGATAAATCAATATGGATAAAAGGTTAAGCTGATGATTAGAATTGATTCATGATTCATTGAAACATACATGTGGATATAAAGAATTGAACTATTTATTTGAAAGATTAGTGACTCAACGTTGGTTTTAAATATAAATATATATACCTGTATAGCGTATAGACATTTTCAGATAACAAAACACGTTTACTTCATCACAGCATAATTCTCAGCACAGCAGGGTTTTTTACGGATCGTATAGGCTAGCGGACTTCAATACCCAGAGTTCATAGCGTAGCATAGTGTTACGTCACATCCACATGTTACGCAGGGTTCCAACAACCGTACATGGCCGAATGTTTTCTAATATATGATATAAGAAAAAGATATTGTACCTTGATTTGAAGCGGCGTCCTGTGTCGTATTCACTATCGAAAACATAACATAGTTTACATAAATTTATAATGCGATTATTTGATAGATTAGTGGCTCAACCTTGGTTTTAAAAAACATCAGAATATAAACATATATATTTTTTGCCCGACAAACACAAGTAAAATGATATAACTTACGTAGTGGTTCAATGTCAACATATTCATCTTGATCGTAATTGTTTGTACCTGCGAGACAATTCCTATTAAAAAACCACGCAAAGCATTTACGATTCATACTCGATGTAACAAGCATAATGTTTTTAGCAAATTACTTTGCTATAATACGATGCCTGAAACAGCTGGTTGATCGCTTACGTAGACAAATCAAATACTATTTTAAAGCACATATTTTAATCAAAAGAATAAGGGTGTTTTAGTTCCACATAAATGAAAACTACCGCATTCTAACCGTCCATTGAATGTACGTCATCATTCTGCGTCAATACATTAGAATCAAAATCGGAATCACAGTTATAAGCAATAGATTCTATTAAAAAAATAATAAAAATAAAAACACTTTTAGGGTGTCGACAGCATCTTGTTGCAAGATTACGGCTATTTAAAAAGAATGGCATGCTCATTTGACAGCTCACAAATCACGTATTCATAATTTAAATAGTCAGTATTCATTCATTCATTCATTCATTCATTCATTCAACTGCACTGATAATAAAAAAAGTCACCTACAATAGTCTTCCATCGCTGATAATCTCTCTGGATCACTGTGTGTATGTCAGAAAAGCTTTGGAAATGAGCCAGAATCCTTGAGGAGCTGGTTATATAGGTTTTACTAAATGCCTGAAGTCATGACATTGCACATCCAAAAGATGGAGCCATTGCTCTGTGGAAAATGCATCTTGTACACGAACAGAGGGGCTATTGATCATGCCCCAGATAGCACAATCCATCTGGTTTACGTCTATTTGACGTCTGCATTTACATCTGCAAGACATCTTAAATACATAGTTTGCTCATCTGCAATACGTCTCGGAGACGTCTGAACGTCTGTAATACGTCTGCTAAAGATCTGGAGATCTGCTGCTTAAAAACATCTGCTAAACATCTTAGAAAGAGCTGTTGTACATCCATTCTAAATCATAAACATCTTACAGACATCTTCTAGATGTCTATATGACGTCTGACAGCAGACATCTCCGAGACGTATTGCAGATGAGCAAACGATGTATTGTAGATGTCTTGCAGATGTAAATGCAGACGTCAAATAGACGTAAGCCAGATGTATGTGTGCTATCAGGGGCATTGCTTTCAAGCTACGTGTTTAAACAAAACAGATAATGAGGAGTAAAGCGGATATGTTTTAGCATCTCGTTTTAAACCCGGATATGTTCAGAATGTTAGTGGAAAGTTGTTTTCTGATTAGTTAGAGATATAGCGAGATTATAGTTTGTCCCATAGAATGCTTCGGGTACACACAGGTCAATTGGTCACGCATTGCCCGAGAGCGAAAGCCGCAGCTGCCTATCCTATACAACGGATCCCTGTGTCGACATAATACGCTCGCTCGTAAAGCTACACAAATAACCGGTCGTAATCCGGCCAAATTTTCACACTAGGGATGTAAAACAAATCATACCCGATTAAAACGTCCGAAGCTGTCGCGCTGCCGGATGAAAATGCTGAATTACGCACCGCTTAAACGTCACGACAATTTACGAGTCGGTGTGTTTTGCAACGCTGGAATGTCTGAAACAGGCCTTTCAGTATAACGGCAGGAATGTGATCTTTCAACCAACGTAAGTTTTACCACAGCCTATATATATATATACAAAGTATATATATAGAATGCTTTATTTAATTACTTATTCATTCCTTGCTTTGTTTATTTGTTTATTTACTTATTCATTACTTGCTTTGTTTATTTGCGTATTCATTATTTATTTAATCACTTATATAACCAATTCTTTCTTTAATCACTTATTCGCCGATTTATTGTTTTATTTACTTATTCATGCCTTTATTTAATCACTCGTTGCTTTATTTATTCACACATAAGATACGTGTCAACCTCATAAAAACATGTCCAAACATGATCTCCGGAAAAGAGAGAAAAATGTTCGGTAACCGTACGGGCAAAAGTTCAAGAGTTCAACTCCAGACGTGGGCAATCCCTCACAAGTGGACAGATACTGTCAAAGGGCAAAATTTCAACACAAAGGGGGCAGTCCCTCACAATGGGGCGGATACGGTCAAAGGTCAATGCAAAGGGGGCGGGCCCTCACAACGTGGGTGGTCCGGAAGTAATTCAACCCCCCCCCGCAAAGGTCAAGGGTCACCATCAATCATTTTGACACAATGACCCCTATATTTACTACTTTACACTCCTCACCCCATCCTTTTCTGCTGATGCTCTTTTATGACACTGACAATTCCACCCCTGAATCTCCACTCCACTCCCCATCCCAGTAACAGCGTCCACACACACTCTCTCTACACAACACCTGAGGCCAAGAGTTAAATCTCTCTGGATGATCAGGATACTGCTGACCTCTACCAGTGTTAGCAGCCACTCGGTTCCCATCAGATAGATGAAGGATTTCATTATTTGTGTTGGAATCCATTGACAGCACATGCAAATCTGGTGAAGATAAAGCACAGTATTTAATAGCATAAAGTAAATAAGTTTGATCCTAAAGTGCAATTTTGTTTATTTAAAGTGAGAGTTCACCCCCCCAAAAAATGTCTGTCATCATTTATTCACCCTCATATCATTAAAACCTGTTTATGACTCTCCTATGTGAAAACACAAAAGATATTTTGAGAAATGTCTCAATGTTTAAGTGTCGATAAAATTATGTCATGGTCGACTAGGGAAGACTCAAGTGCGGGGTAAAACACAACGTTTATTGAATGAATAATACACAGTCCAAAACACAACACCACCGTAATCCAGTACGCGGCGGGAAATAAGCGTCCGCTGGAGAGAAAAAGTCCGAGGTACAAAGTCCCACAACCTCCGCAGGAGCGTCTGTGGAGAGTTGACAGCGGGGAGCCTTCTCAACCCGTAACCCCCGGAGTTCGAACGGTGCCGTCCAATGGTCGTGTGCAAAGTGTCTGCAGAGGGTGATGAGAGCAGTCCGGGACGCCAGCGGGAACTGGAGAGGGGATGTAAAACAGAGGTGACGAGACAAAGCAGCAGGATATATTAGAGGAGCTGGAACCTCTGTAAAACCACAAGAAAGCTAAGGCAAGACAAGGGCTAAGGTAAGTTTATTCTAGGCTAGACTCACTACACCTAGGTCAGTCTGCACTGGCACAAAACATGCCACGGTCAGACAAAGAACAAGAAAACGAGAGGGGTAATAAAGAGAAAATACTAAGTAAGGATGGGATACCGGTGTGGAGTAATAACGGGAACGAGCAAGTCTAACAGGGGCGATGGGCTACAGGTGCAGGCGTGATGAAACACCGGTGAGGGGAAATCCCTAATGGGGAAACAGGAGGGCGGGGCAAGTGACGTAGACACCGAGCGTGTGGGAACCTGTCAAAACAACACATTCTCACTCCCGACTCGTCACATATTTACGCTCGGTCAGCACCCTTCGGCATCACTTTTGAACGCGCAGGGTACCCCTTTGGCGTGGTTTTTCGACGTGAAGGGCATGCGAATTTTACCGTTATTATGAAAATGTATATTAGATATAATTTGCAATTATGATGTTTCGGGGTTTAATTTAAGTTTAAAGGCCAGGATAATTGCGTTTACATGACGCTATTCAGACAGTTTCACAGTTTGAGCAAGTAATGTAACAGTTTATTTATCGTAATATAAAACACATAATACAAGCAGCCACAATGTCATTCAAAAATACAGATATTCCAAGGGTACCAACGCGAAACGATCGATTTGTATGAGGAACAGATCCGAAAGCTATTAATACCGTCCGCCGTAAATCTCAAATCCAGTGAAGGAACGACGTTAAAATATTGCCGCCAGCGGAAGTTACGTCAGCTTCGATGCCATTGGCTCTCCCGTGTCTCGTGACCAATCGCGTCATTTCGTTGTCTTTGAACGTGAAACGGTATTGGCTCCCACGACCGACTTCATCTAGCTGTTCCGGATTATCTTTCGAATGGGAGCGACTTCATGTATTCACGGACAAGCATGGCATCTTCATGTAAAGTTATTGTACGGCTTTGGTGCAAAAAGGTCTTCGAAACGAGTTGTTTGTTATATTTTGTAATGCTTTTGGTCAGTTTGTGCAATAAATACCTGTGACTGTACTTTTATTCGCGTGTTGTGTTTTAAATGGCTGAGAAGTGGTTAGGGTTAGGGTGAGGTTGGGGTTAGGTGCTACAAAATATTTAAACCATAAATAATTATGAAATGCTAAGAATTGCACGCATCTCGGTCTGGAGCATTTAGCAAACAGCAACGCAGTTCCCTGTTCGTCGAAAAACGACGCCAAAGGGGTACCCTGCGCATTCAAAAGTGACGCCGAGGGGCGCTGACCGAGCGTAAATATGTGACGAGTCGGGAGTGAGAACGGGTTGGTCAAAACAAGGAAGCACACGCGCTCGACAAAAAACAAAACACACCCCGGTGTCAGATAGCACCAAGACCAGACCGGGATCATGACAAATGAACATCAGAGTACTAGTGTTGTTTGGTTACCAACGTTCTTCAGAATATTGTTTGTGTTTTTAACATAAAGGATGATTAAAAAAATACATTTTGGTTCAACTGTCCCTTCCAGGGGATGTTGCATTAGAATGAGACACTATATTGCACCATCTAGCCTATATCTTTATCTTATCTTTATATCTTTTTGTAATCAAAGTGCGACTGAATTAAAAAGATGATTTACATCAATATCATTAGTTTGGTTTCAAAACAATGGATTTTGATGAGTTGCCCTTATAGAAAACTTTGGAAGACAAAATACAACCAACAGAGCATTTGTGACCAAATCAAAATGTTAAAAAAAAATATATAAAAAATATATAAAAAAACAAATGAGAAATAAAAAAAAAAAAAAAGAAAATAAAGAAAAGTTTACAACTTGCAAAGTAATCTATTGTAAAACAAAAGTGTGCGTACATGTGTGTATATAGTGACGTACACTGTAAGAACTGATTACTGTTCTTGGGTCCATCAGTAATATTATTTATGTAGCATATTACTAAAGAAAAATATTTTAGTGTTATTTGCATGTTTCATTATATTATAGGCTATTATAAAATGAGTATGTTTCATAATTTATTCTTAAAGAATATGAATGAATGCTGACTTTGACCAGATACAGCCACCATTTCCAAATTAAGAAAAATCATCCATTTTTTTCTTCAGTTTCTTAGAGACAGATTTACTCACAGTAGGACAAGAACCGACATTAGGGCTCAAAAAGTCTGTTGATCCACGAGGGACAGAAAGAGACGAGGAATTCTACGAACAACAGAAGAAAAAAAAACAGTATACTGTATAAAAGATACAATATTTTTATTTGATACTTCAAATTAGAAGCAGTTGACCAAACAGTTTTTTTAGAGAAAGATTTTCTCACAGAATCAGACAAAGGGCGAACCAACATGTAGTCTGAAAATGTCTGAAGATCCAGGAGGAACAGGTGGAAAGGACGATCTCTATGGATAAGAAAAAAAAATTAACTGAAGCAGCAACAATTTTTCATGGTTGTAAAATCTATACAATAAATTTATGCATCTAAATTGTGCATTAAAAAATATTTTCAAATGAATTATCTGGGCTTTGTGATGTACTGTCATGTATTTTAAATGCATACCTGTGTCACTATCCGTGCTACAGTTGCCACATCATGTTTTTTGTGCTCATCATCTCTCATGCACAGCATACAGATACTTTCTTGGTCAGTACGACAGTAAGCCTCCAAAAGTCTATCATGTTTTGGACAGATCATCTCCTCGAGACTTTCAACAGCATCCATCAAATAGTGTCGCTCACCTTCAAAGAGACTCTCGTGTTGCTGAAGGTGACTTTGACATAAAGAGTACAGACACACCAGACACGACTTGATGGCTTTGTATTTTCTAGATGTACAGACGTCACACTCCACATCTCCAAAATCAGCGTAACAGGGAGAAACATCAGCAGTCTGGCGTTGTGTTCTGTTCAGGTTCGCCACCGTTTCTGCAATCACCACGTTCCTATTTAAAGCAGGTCTTGGAGTGAAGGTCTGTCTGCACTGAGGACAGCGGTAAAGTCTATTCCCATTATCCTGATTCCAGCAGTCTGTAATACAGCTCATACAGTAACTGTGTCCACAGGGAATGGTCACTGGATCCTTCAGTAGATCCAGACAGATTGAACAGGTGAACTGATCCTGTGAAAGACGGGATTCTGCCATTTTACTCACACTGAGACACAGAAGACGACAGATCGAGAACAGAACTTAAGTCTCCTTTAGTACACAAGGTGTGTCAGTAAGGTGTGACTGTACTGTATATTACTGCACATTAAAAAGTCAACAAGGTCACCAAAAAGGTTTCGATTTCAGAGTCCTAAATGTTCTTTCTGTACTTTATAAATACTATACTTTAAAATTTATTCAGACTTTTTGGTTGACAATGTAAAAGCAAAACTGAGGTCGTCAAGTTTAGAAGAAAACAAAGATGTTATCCATCATACGTCTTACGGTCAGCCTCTAATAAGGAAGTTATCATTTTTCAGAAATGCACTGATTATAAAGAAATATTTAGAAGTTGTAAAAGACTGGCAGGCTGAATAGATAAAGAATATTGCTTTAACAGAGTATAGATTAACCATAGAAGATATTCATTTCTAACAATCTTTAGTCATTAAAATGCCTGTAGGAGAATAGACATTTAAAACATTTAAAATCAACCACTTCTTTCTTTACTCCCTGTTATAAAACCGGTGCAATCGAATTACAGATTGTGGGATAAATACACTCAAAAAAAATAATAATTTACGATACTTTTCGCTTTTTTTAAACAATTCATTTTGTTTTAAGACCATTGTATTAGGTTTTATTTTCAAACACCATTGCATTGTGTTAAACTGATGAACTAAACAGTAATGCTTTGGCTTAACTAAATGTTTACATTTTAAATTAACATGTTTCAATCAAGTAGAACAAAATAATATTTGATGTTTGTTCAATTTCCTTAAATAAATCAAGTTGACACAACACAATTATTTTGAACCACTTTACTTAATCCATTTGAGTTGAGATAAATTAATTTAGTTGTATTAAAGTAGTGTTATAGAAACTAGGAACAGGATTTCCACTTCCCGCTTTGCACGGGGCTGAATAGGGAGAGTAAAAGTTGCAAAAAAATGTTATTTTATACATCTTTTATCAAAATGATGAAACGGGGATATTTGTTCATGTTTAATACTCTTTTTGTATTTAAAAGAGTTTCTGGTATGTTCATGTTTTTGGGGGGTTACCGTTTTTTCAATGGCATTGCTGAACCTTTTGCAGCATCTTTTTTAGAAGTAAAATGAATTCACAAAGTGAACAAATGCTTAAAAGAGTTAAAGTGAATATAAAGTTCATGTCAACGGCTTCAAGATGCCTAAATGTAAATCTTAAGATGCACAATTGTGATATTACAGTATATTTGATAAAGGGTTGCATATAACTTTAAGACTTTAACTGTTAGTCATGAATCTTGTTATCAAAAACAACATACACAGCAAAATGATTGAAACGGTGATAAAAAAACTGCAGCATATTTTAGTATTTACTACAGTAAATGGTAGTACATTTTAGTATAATGTAGTATACTTTACTAATTACTACTAGTAGTACTGTAGTAATTACTTTACTAATTTACAGTTTTTTTCTGTAGTATTAACAATAGTAAAGTAAATTATTAAATCGCAAACACTGCTTTAATATTTACTATGTTAAGGTTATAAAACACTGTAGTAGGGATTTTAGTGAATTAGAGTATATAGCAAAGTATTTTTATATTTGGGTCGTTACCACCAATAATAATTACATTGAGTAACAGGGCTGAATGTTTTACTGTTCATTTTAACATCAAAACTTTGATTCGATCAAAACTGTCAAATCACATTATCTGTAAAATACAGACATCCTCTAGATTGTTACATCACACAGTTTTACAGCTGATTCTGAATAAACCCCAAACCCAGGATAGAGAGGTTGAGTGAATGTGGTGTGGACTCTGTGGATGAGGGTCATTGTGTCAGAGACGCTGTAGAAGGACAGAATTCCTGCACTGTGATCCACAAACACTCCTATTCTAGAAGAACTGGACACTACTGTGAGTTCAGTCTGTTTATAATCGTGCCAGAATGAGTAACTAGGGAGAACATGAACATTTCCACGACTGATCATTAAACCCAAATCTGCACTCACCACCTCTACCCATGCTGCTGAAGCTCTTATATGACACTGCAATTTCTACAGAATTCCCACTCCATTCAACCTCCCAGTAAGAGCGTCCACACACACTCTCTCTACACAACACCTGAGCGTAATCGAATCTGTCCCGATGATCGGGATACTGCTGGGCACGGTCAGTGTTAGTAATCACTCGGTTTTCCTCGGAGACTTGGAGCTGCTCATTCACAGTGTTCATATCCACAGTAAAATGAAAAGAATCTGATGGAAATATGAAACAGGACCACACGGAATATTATGAAACTTTAAACAATATTAAATAATATTGGGAATATCAAAAAGTAAAATGAGTTTCTGTTATACTTTTACATATGAAATTAATATGTTTATGCCTATAACGTATTCAGAAGTGCAACAAGTTTGGTCGAATGGGTAACTTTTATTTGATATATTTGCAAGATATACCAGGAGAATTAGGCAGTTTCTATCAATAAAATCTGAATTCCAATCACTGATAAAATGTATTTGTTTCCCAATTTTAAATATTGTCACAGATAAACACAATACGCCAATTTTATGCAACAGTGCTGTATTTTTATCATTCATTCATTTTATTCTATTTTATTTTATTGTTGATTCTTATAAACACCTAATTTTGAGAATTTCTTATTTTTTATTTGATTTTCAAATAATAATAAAACTACCATAATAGGGTCTGTAACAGGAAATCTCTCTCTCTCTCACTCTCACTCTCACTCTCACTCTCACTCTCACTCTCACTCTCACTCTCACTCTCACTCTCTCTCTCNAACCAACATGTAGTCTGAAAATGTCTGAAGATCCAGGAGGAACAGGTGGAAAGGACGATCTCTATGGATAAGAAAAAAAAATTAACTGAAGCAGCAACAATTTTTCATGGTTGTAAAATCTATACAATAAATTTATGCATCTAAATTGTGCATTAAAAAATATTTTCAAATGAATTATCTGGGCTTTGTGATGTACTGTCATGTATTTTAAATGCATACCTGTGTCACTATCCGTGCTACAGTTGCCACATCATGTTTTTTGTGCTCATCATCTCTCATGCACAGCATACAGATACTTTCTTGGTCAGTACGACAGTAAGCCTCCAAAAGTCTATCATGTTTTGGACAGATCATCTCCTCGAGACTTTCAACAGCATCCATCAAATAGTGTCGCTCACCTTCAAAGAGACTCTCGTGTTGCTGAAGGTGACTTTGACATAAAGAGTACAGACACACCAGACACGACTTGATGGCTTTGTATTTTCTAGATGTACAGACGTCACACTCCACATCTCCAAAATCAGCGTAACAGGGAGAAACATCAGCAGTCTGGCGTTGTGTTCTGTTCAGGTTCGCCACCGTTTCTGCAATCACCACGTTCCTATTTAAAGCAGGTCTTGGAGTGAAGGTCTGTCTGCACTGAGGACAGCGGTAAAGTCTATTCCCATTATCCTGATTCCAGCAGTCTGTAATACAGCTCATACAGTAACTGTGTCCACAGGGAATGGTCACTGGATCCTTCAGTAGATCCAGACAGATTGAACAGCTGAACTGATCCTGTGAAAGACGGGATTCTGCCATTTTACTCACACTGAGACACAGAAGACGACAGATCGAGAACAGAACTTAAGTCTCCTTTAGTGCACAAGGTGTGTCAGTAAGGTGTGACTGTACTGTATATTACTGCACATTAAAAAGTCAACAAGGTCACCAAAAAGGTTTCGATTTCAGAGTCCTAAATGTTCTTTCTGTACTTTAAAAATACTGTACTTTAAAATTTATTCAGACTTTTTGGTTGACAATGTAAAAGCAAAACTGAGGTCGTCAAGTTTAGAAGAAAACAAAGATGTTATCCGTCATGTGTCAAGATTCCTTACGGTCAGCCTCTAATAAGGAAGTTGTCATTTTTCAGAAATGCACTGATTATAAAGAAATATTTAGAAGTTGTAAAAGACTGGCAGGCTGAATAGATAAAGAATATTGCTTTAACAGAGTATAGATTAACCATAGAAGATATTCATTTCTACCAATCTTTAGTCATTAAAATGCCTGTAGGAGAATAGACATTTAAAACATTTAAAATCAACCACTTCTTTCTTTACTCCCTGTTATAAACCGGTGCAATCGAATTACAGATTGTGGGATAAATACACTCAAAAAAAAATAAAAAATTACGATACTGTTCGCTTTTTTTAAACAATTCATTTTGTTTTAAGACCATTGTATTAGGTTTTATTTTCAAACACCATTGCATTGTGTTAAACTGATGAACTAAACAGTAATGCTTTGGCTTAACTAAATGTTTACATTTTCAATTAACATGTTTCAATCAAGTAGAACAAAATAATATTTGATGCTTGTTCAATTTCCTTAAATAAATCAAGTTGACACAACACAATTATTTTGAACCACTTTACTTAATCCATTTGAGTTGAGATAAATTAATTTAGTTGTATTAAAGTAGTGTTATAGAAACTAGGAACAGGATTTCCACTTCCCGCTTTGCACGGGGCTGAATAGGGAGAGTAAAAGTTGCAAAAAAATGTTATTTTATA